>NW_015151142.1:106687-130636 GCF_000732505.1 Cyprinodon variegatus
GTAGACCTCCATGATTTGAACGCCAGCAGACAGCAAGAAGTCTTCCAGATCTCCAGATGCACTTGAGACATCAAAAAAGTACTCCAGAGTGTTGTTCAGCATGGGGGTGAGTAGAAAATGAAGGCTAATCATGTTTTGGGTGTACTATTCCTTTAAGGGTATTTTGCTCCCGGACCCAGAGTGGCAGTCCATGGGAATGGGGCTTGAACTCAGAACCTCAGGATTCCAAGCGCAATTAAGCTGAAAATCATCTCCACCTCAACAGGAGCGGAACTAGATGGGAAGGCGGGGTAGCCATGGCCACCCTTAGCTATCATTGGCCATCTCTACCAGGTGACGTAATTCCCAAGCAGTTTCCCTCAGACCATGGTAGCAGTAATACTCAAAATTGGAATGTTGTTAACACATTTAAAATTTTATTTTTAATATATTAACAATGAAATGACAACAAAAACATTGTGGTCAAGTGCTCACATCAATATACTACATAAAGGATAATATATACAGAATTCATGCTCTTTTCAGAACTAGATTCAGGGGCGTGCAGGTGGTGCAGTGGCTACTGTGCACGACCCATGTACGGAGGCCTTAGTCCTCGACACAGGCAACCTCGGTTTGAATCCAGCCTGTGGTCCTTTCCTGCATGTCTCCCCCTCTCTCATACACCATTTACTACATTTATTGTTTTTTGGTGCGAATAGCCTCTGCAATTCATCTGGGGGTCTTTAATATAATCAGAGATGTTCCCCCCGAACTCAAAGCTTAAATAAGATTGTCCACTATACCTTTAATCTTTAATTTAGACAGCATGGATTTGTAAATATATGTGTCTATTTATGAGCAAGGGCTTTGAGATAATCTACTTTGCCTTTATTCGGACACTACAGATGTGGTTCTCGTTGATTTTGCTGTCAAAACCGTGTAGATTGAGGTTCTGATAACGGTTCCTGCTTGGCCACCACTATGATTTTTTTTTGGTTAAACCTCTGCTCCTCAATATAGTTTATTACCATGCTGAATATTTATTTGATTTTAAAATCTTTCTATAGTCGTTATCAAGCGACTATAGAAAGGGACTTGCTGTCTTTGGTTGACAAAATGGGCCAGAAAAATCCCCTGGGTGCTAATAATTGACCCATGACTGATATGAAGATGCACAATAATGGCAAAGAAACAAAATAAGTAATGTGTAAAACAAAAACCACCCATGAAGAAATTAGATAAGCAAGGAATACATTTTGTGTGTGTGTTATTACATGTGTACATTCAAATTTGAATGTTATGACAATATCAAAGCTATTAGGAGTGACAGCAAGAAATTTAAAAGGCAAGACTCTATTGTGGGAGTGTTGGTGCTGAAGGGTTTGTAATTCTGGTTATTATTTCAAGGATTGGGGTTTGCATGTTAGTTGCAATAAAATACACCTTTAATGCTTCTACACACCAAAATGTTTAGGAGAATTCCATCAGGAAATGACCCTATCCTGTTCAAACATTACTGCACACCCATATAAGCTCCATGTATACAAAATGATGAGCCAATATGGGGTGGGAGAACTCTCCTTCCTCTTCAGGTTTCTGACCTCATCAGCAAGTTTGCAATGAAACAGAGAAGATATTGTGGCCTTCTTGTCCAATTTCACTGTCGGTCCAAACAAATGCACAGTACATACAAAAAGTTCTAATACACTTGGAAAAGCCTTTTGTGATTGCAAAAATATTATAAATGTTTAAAAAAGACCACATAATATGTAAACCATATCAGTTTGGTGCAAAATGATATGTCTGAGTTCCAAACAGCCTAAATATGTTGAAATATATACAATAAAATGTCAAACTCAGTCTGACATTCTTAAATACACCAAGACATTTATTTGGTCAATTAAAAATCAGAAGCTTAGGAACTAGACACTAAATCGAGAAACATTTTTTGACAGTTCTTACAATGTGCCATTAAGCAGAGAGTCACTTGGCCCATTTCAAAAGGTTCTACAGGTTGTCATGGTATTCTTAGATTAAATCTAACCTTAATTTTCAGACTTTTGTTAATTCTGTATTGAATTGTTTTTATTTTTGTTTTTTTTATTAAAATTGAAGATAACATCAGTATGAATTATTTTACAGTAAATACTACTAAAGTCTGCCCTAAGTCATTGCATTCCTTTTATAACTTTTCACTTTGCTATTTTGAAGGCTACTAATAAAGCACCATACAATGTAAGCCTTCTTTTTACTGTCTCCCACTCATACCCAGACAACTTCAACACACACCATTTTACTGCTGCTGTCAAGGCAATAAAGATTATTCTAAAGCCATTATTAATCTTAAGGGATTGCTAAATGCTGCTGTGATTAATGACTTTTGGGGTAAAACCAACAAAATTTTGGGCTAGAGTGAGGACTTATCACATGAAAGAAAAACAGAGATAAACAGTAAAAGCAAAGGGTGAGCCCCACTGACTGCGGCGACCCATAACTTATTTCCTGTGTTTGTTAAAACATGAATCTTAATAAAAATGAAATATTAGGTTCAATTTAGGTTTGTTTTTATTCCCTAAAGGACTTTCCCTTCTGTCACATTTAACAAATATCTTACTTACAGTAAATGATTAAAAAAGCAAACTGTTTCCCATAATGTCACCCCTATTTCTACAAAAAACATTAATTTTATAATAACTACTTGAAGCTTTTGGTGAGCAAAGCCAACGACCAGTGGTTTACTGGCCTACAGCCATAAAAGGTTATGTTGACCACATAAAGAAAAAAAAAATCCTGCAACACTGCAGCTCATGACAAAGTACTTGGCTAAATAGATTTACAACTTAGGAGTGTTTTTTTTCTTTTTACCTAAAAGACAATATTATATGACAAAAATAGAGATTAGTATCTGAACTTTAGAAGTCTTATTTTGTTTTAAAAGTTAAAATATTCTACACAGTAATTCATTTTCTTGGCCTCAATATAATTTAGTCCCAGATGAAGATGATTACATAATAGGCTGGTCTAATAATAAAAACAGTTTTTATTACTCTTTCATCTAATGTCAATGTGAATGTGTTAGTTTACACATTTACTTCATAGATTCAAGTCTTGGCTAAATTAGAAAGGTTATTTTACAGTTTGAAGGGATCCAGACTGAAACTGCGCACCTGAAAATATCAGAATATTTAGACTCACCAAATTTTAATTGTTTGATTCTTCAATTTAAATGCATAGGAATCCCTTAGTTTAGAAGCCTTATGAAACAATTTTTAATTTGTAATGAGCTAAAAGGAGAGACCCACCAAAACACAAGTATTTAACATCCCCATATCTTTCTCACAGATCCAGAGATTGTGTATAATCTAATGCTGTGAGATGCATGTTTCAATAAATTAAAAAGGCAGTATAGAAATGTGTGAGTTGTATTGATGACAGTATAAAATAAATTACATACTGTAAGTAAAGTTCTAATAATGTTCAGCTGTTTTTTTCACTGCACCTGTGAATGAAGGTGAGTGCTTATAGCAATATTTGGATGATATCACATCAAAAATAAATAAGTACAAAAAAATGGCTTGACAAAAAAAAAGAAAAAGGAAGTTCATGTTATCCCTAGTGTTTCCTCTAAACTGCCAATTAACGCAATTGCACGCAGCACGCTCACTCTCAGTGCACAAGAAAATCTATGCGGAGCATAAAAAAAAGTCCAGCATAAACTGTAAATGCATTATACCCCTTTCCCATTGGCTGAAATACCCGTTCAAACCTGGGAACAATCGGCTTTTAATGGCAGTGGGAACAGCTCACTGACACGTATCTACCCAGGTTAAACCACTCAGCAAGCGACTAGCGTTAAAAAAGCTTCGGGTCTGATCAGCATGTAGTTGGAACACCAGACCCTCTAATCTACATGCTACCATAGAATGCAACATACAGACATCAACAACACACTGTGCCTGTTGTGTCCCATGATCACTCTGGATAGCCTGCAGAGATCTACAGCTGAGGAGGGAGATTCTGTCCATAGGACAACAGCCAGTCGTATACTGCACAAATCTGGCCTTTATGGAAGTAAGCTTCTCAAAGATATCCATGGGAAGTCTTGCTTAAAGTTTCCCATAAGCCACCTGGGAGACACAGCAAACATGTAGAAGAAAGTGCTCTGGTCAGATGAAAAAAATCTTACTTTTTGCAAAATAATGCAAAACGTTATGTTTGGTTTAAAACACCACAGTTGATCACTTTTGTGAACTATGGTTAATACTTGTATGAATTAAGTTGTTTGTAGGCATGTGTGAAGCTGTATATGTATGTTTACATGTGCATAAATGAAGTTATTTACTCACTCAATGGACTCTTCGAGTAGTAAGGACTCATAGGCTATGTAGAAATCAGTGCTGTTAAGGAATAAATTAAAGGATAAGAAGAAAGACTTAGCCTCATATCCATTTTAGATATAACCACTAAATTATATATATATATATATATATATAATATTGTTATGTTATTGTATATCAGAATACTAATCCTCATCATCAACTTCACCTGCTGTTAGCAGATGAAGTCTTTTCTGGTCATGGCTATTTTCAGACTCATCATTAGTTCCTAACCTTTTGCTTGAACCCAACATTAAAAATCCATAGCCTAACCTTCACTATATATAACCATACTAGGCCTCCTTATATATATAACTGCACTTCCCTTATCAGGAAAAGAAACACTCTTCTTAAAAATGTAATCTTATATCATCATCTATTCAAATAACCACAAGCATATACCTAATATTACATTTGGCATGCGTCTTAGGTTGACATGCAGGATGAAACATTATTCCTTTTTTCTGCATTTGGAACATTTCAGTGTTTTTGAGCAAAGCCTCTGCTTTTGTTCCAGGCTTTTCTTTTTCAATAATAAATAATGCATCTGCTTCATTAGTTTGTTCACTCCGAGGTGGACTGGGAAACTCTGTTTCACCTCCAGGTCATAAATCAAGAAGAAATAGCTGTCAGGAATAGGAACTCATGGTTAAAACGTGCCTTTACAGGCTCATATTTTTTTGGAGCTTATAGTATTTTGGTTTTCTTTATAACCAATGTGTTCTCAAAGGCACACCAATGTATGCTAACGCTCTAATGTGTGACAAATATGGGTGTGAGATATTTGGAAAAGGCTTAGCTGACAGCTGAAAGCCAAACTTCATACTATAAAAGGCTGGCAAGATCAGTTTGGCAACAAAACAGAGGTTTAACTTGCATTGATGGGAAACAGGTGCTCAATAAGGGCAGATGGATGTACTGTAAAATTTCACCTTTTCACATAAGATGCTTATCTATCTCATTACTTTAGTTTGTCACACCTAGGGTTGCCACCCTTCCGTTAAGAGACAGATTCATCATTTCGTCAGTTAAATGGGGTTACTCACATAAAACAAATAACAAACTTAATTCATTTTCCTAAATGTCTGATACACACATCACTCTTACACACATTAACGGTAAATTTAAGAAAACATAACTAAATAAAGCTGCTGTCACAGTTGCAAATAAAGACTAATTCACCTCACCTACAACGCTCTTTTTTTCACTCTTGTTACACCCGATTCTCGACCAGTTCCCATATAAGGAAATCCTCCCAAAAATACCAAGATCAGTGGAAAAAAGCAAATCTCTGGCTAAACAGCATTAGTGGAGATGAGTACTAGGAACATTTTAGAATATGTCAGGCTGTTTTTAAGTATTTACAGTAGGGCACTGCAGTCTATTCATGGGTCAGGAGTCAGCAGAACAGAAACACTACAGATACATAAGAATGAAGACTCCCTACAATCAGTCCTTTATAACCTGACAATCTCCTAAGACTGGTATGGTATAGAATATTGCGGCTCTATTGATTGCTTATGTGGTGTTTATGATTGTTTAAACAATGATCTTGTCAGGGCTCCAGTCTGTGTGTTTGTTTTTGTGTTTGTGTCCCTTCCACCAACAGGAGGCGCCTGGTTCCGGTCCGCCTCCTCACACACCTGCTGACGGTTACCTCGTTAACGGAGTGCTCTTAAGCTGCTGATTGCCACTACCTCGACGCCAGAGTTTTTGCCAGTTTTTGGTACTCTAGCCAAGCTGAGTTTTTGTTGAGTAAGACTGAGTTCTAGTCTACCTGAGTTTTAACTTAGTTTTTTTGTCTTTGCCTCTCGGCAGGAAGTCATCCCGCAAACTATACCTTTTCGGACCTTCTCTCCCAGGAGGGATCAACTGAGCCTTAAACTGAGCCGGGGATTCAAACAGGAGGTTTGAATCCAGTCTCCTTTAATTACTCTCTGAGCAAGGGAACCATCTTCACTTCGACCCATTCAAGTACAGCAGGAAATCTGAATGGCAATCAGCGTCTCCGTTCACCTACACCATCCGAGTTCTGGGTAAACCCTGTTCCGCCCTTCACTGGATCAGAAAAACTCCGGAAAACAACACACAGATTGGAATCAAAGATCCTTCACTTCTCTGGAAACGTGAGTCAACAACCAGATCCTCTTCTTCAAATCAACGATTGAAATTTCCCACTAAGCATGAACTAATAGTCTGTCTTCCCCTCGCCTTCCAGTTCTGGCAGAGCAGAGTTCAAAGCAACACTGCACCGTGCTTAATCTCTTCAATAAAACCTGTTAAACTTTTCATCTGTGTATCTCTGTTTGGACTTCTGCATTTTGGGTCAGACCTTTAATTAAATCATGACAGATCTGTGTATTTACCTAAAGAAATGGGCATTTAAAAAGTGAAATACGTTAACTAAGAGAAAAAAATACTGCAAGCAAAGAAATTCTGCTAAAATTGGCCACTTTTTCAACATTTCCTGGTTTCAAAAAGTAATCAGTATTCAAAGATCAAACAGAGATAAGAGCATTTAGTTGAGACAATATTAGATATTTTCAAAAGTTCTTATTTGCACACCTCATACAATTTGACGCCCTTTAGGTGCTATTACATGAGGTAAATATACAGCGGACATTTATTACTAAGTAGTTAATTGTGAAATAACAAACACATATATAATACAAACACACAATATAATGTGAATAGCACATTATACAAACACACAATATAATGTGAATAGCACATTATATTGTAATGTACTTAAGTTTGCTATATTACTTTAAAAGCAGCTATGTTTTACAATGGATTGTCCACATTTCCTGATAAAGGTTTTAAGCTTATTTATAGAAAAAAAATCTTCCTTCCTTATCTTTACAGAAAGATATGGCATAAAACAAGACAAACTATTAGGATCCCAAAGTTTTAGTTCCTATAGCTGGATTTCCTTTTATCCATGCCAGTTCACCCCCAACCTAATCCTGCAGAAGAAGTGGGTTATGATTTTGCGTCCAATCCGACAGAAAATCGTGTTTGATGAGGTTGTGCCGTTTAGCGCTCAATGAAAGTCAATGGGGATAATCACACCCGACACAATTTTTTTGCAAGGGGGGTTGCAAAGGTCCAATGGAGAAGGACCCTAGGCAGTGTTGTTTTTGGCAGGCATCTTAGATTTAGCCTTAGTTTTACTCGTCAGGACAAAAATGATTATTAGTTTTAGTCGCAATTTAGTCATTACGATATGTGATACTTCTAGTCGGTTTTAGTCAACTAACACTTAAAAAGGTTTTAGTCTAGTCTTAGTCAGTTTTATGTTGCAAAAAAACGTAACCTTTACAATTTCAAATAACAACCAGATTCTTTACCAGACTGACAGCTCTTGCCTAGATAGTACAAATACTGGATATAGAATGCTGCAATGCAGTTCATCATTGCTGCTGGGCTGAAAACACTTGTAGATTGTAGAAACTGTAGATCTGTAGATTTCAAATAAACTTTTTTATGAATGAATGACCTACTTTATACAAAAGTGTGTCACAAAAGTTGTAAAAATAGCAGATGTAGTTCAATCATATCAAAATTGTCATTATAGCAGACAGACAAGCTAACAAAATGTACAATAAAGAAATGGTTTTAGACATGCAAGGTTTCCATCCCAAAGTAAATACTTCCTGATCTACAATGAAATATGCATTACACACAGATGAATAAAATGCTCCAAAAAAGCAAAGAACTAAAACATTCTTTCTAATTTGGCAATTTTGGCTTCATTTCAAAAAATTTCCCCCTTTGTTACCGCTGCTCAGGGGTCAAAGTAGATTTAAATTCACAGGGTTTTGAAATAAATAAAAGAATACAGAGTGAACCTACTTACTTACCTTGAAATTTCATGGCAACCCAGACCTATATTGAATGAATATGCTAAATAAATGTTGACATAGTCAAAGGAAACATAGAAAATGATTTAATGATACTACAAGGAAACATTTACATAATATTTAAATAGATAGAAACAAGAATAATGAGAAAGAAATATTCAATGATCTATGCACATTTTCACCTGGCTCTTTATCCAAAAATAAACAGTAAAAAATGAAAGTTTTTCTTTGGATATAAGTTTGCAGAAATTAAAGGTTTAGCATCACCTCTTGTGAGCGGATAGTTAAACAAAGGGAGTTTTTATGCTTGGCAGTGGATGATCAGCCATATAGTTTATTAAGTAGTGATGGAATAGCCATACTGCTGAGAGTGAACCATCAATGTGTGGAGCGTGATTAGACTCTGAGCTAAGCCGCGAAAAAAATAGCAGAAAAAAAGAGCAGTTTGTCAAATTTGAGCGCACAGTATTGGACCATTTCCCCCTGCCACTATTGCCAGAGTCCATCTCTGGTCATTCAGAATGTGCATAACTACCAGAGGCGTGAAGTAACGAAGTACAAATACTTTGTTACTGTACTTAAGTACACTTTTTAGGTATCTATGCTTTGCTCCATTACTTATTTTTCCTCCTACTTCTGACTTCTACTTGTTACATTTTCACACAAGTACCTGTACTTTCTATTCCTTACATTTTTAAAAGAAACATTACTAGTAACTCTTGGCTTCAGTTTAATGCAGAGGTCACGGATTAGCGGACCGCGGTCCGGATCCAGACCCACCTGTTGGCTAATCCGGACCAACCTGATTTAAAACATTTAGAAATTACCACATGTTGTCCGACCCCCAGATTCCACATTCTCAATCAGCGCTCTGCCCCGCTCACGTACGTCATGCGGAGTGCTTGTCTGTCATGTTAAACAATGAGAGCTGTTCCACATCCACCGCTACTCCTCCGCACATCACTGTCTATGTACATCTTCTCTGTCCGTCACCGTCAAAATACCAGAATTTTTTCAAAGTAGTCGAAAAATTAAGCTTTCAATTCATATATTGGCTTCTGGCTGTTTTTTCTAAAGGTTACTTTATACTTTTATACTTTAAGTAGTTTTTGGAGCACATACTTTTTCATTTTTACTTGAGGAAAGAAGTCAAATTGATACTTGAACTTTTACCAGAGTGTTTTTAAACTGCAGTATTTATACTTCTAGTTAAGTAACAAATGTGTGTACTTTTCACACCACTGACAACTACACACCAGCTGGGCTGCGTGACCAAACAGGACACAGCAGCATGACTGTTGTCTGCTGTTGTACCGCTGTGTAACAGTTTACAACACAATGATTTTAAACGTCTGACTGACCACCCGCTAAAAAACTACCCAAATTGGGTAATTTTTAGAAAGTACGAGGAAATCCCTCAGTAGAGCATTAATCACCTCATCAGGAGCATGCCCAGGTGTTTTAGGAGGGTCGTAAAGGCATTTGATTCCACTCACATTGCAGAGCCTCATTTGACCTGTTTCAAGGTAATTACATTAAATTTAGATCATCCTGTAATGATCATCCAGGCCTCTATTGGTTAATACATTCAATTTTCATGGATTAGTTTTATGTGATTTTGTTGCGAGCATATTTGGCTTTGTGTAGAACAAAGTATTAAATTTGAATATTTCATCCGAATAGATTAATAATTTGTTATTTAAGAGTTCCCTTTATTTTTATTTTTATCAGTGTAGACCAGAGGTCAATTATTTACTGATTCCTGAAGGCTGGTTTCCCACAACTTTTTAAAGGTGTTCTTGGTTCAGCACACTTGAATCACGTAATTAAATGAAGGATTTAGGAGAAATGGACTGCATACTTGAGGGGTAATCCAGCCATTTATTTCAGGTGTGTTGGACTAAGAGCTAACCTAAAAGTTACAGGATACTGGCCCCCAAGAATCTGAGGTAGATCTATATCACAACTCATATAGATCTTCTTACACTCTCTTGCTGATAATATTGAGTAATCTATGCACACATTTATGTGGCACAATTCTATGCACTTTCCGGATTCATGGATATCCTTAAGCCTTCATTACTGGCACTAAATTGCTGATTGGTTGGTTTGCAACAAGCAAAGCTGCTAAAAAAAGACGCATCATAGCAACAAGGACATACTCACTGAAACATTAAATTATTGATATGGTAGAGTGACCAGACGTCCTCATTTTCCACGACATGTCCTACTTTTCATACCTAAAAAAATTTCCGGGGAGAATTTTAAAATCGTATGAGCGACCGATCCCGACCCGGTGACAGTAGCCTGGACAACGGCCGCCCGTGCTGCCCGGTAAGCCAGGCGGGGGGACCGGTCCGGTCCAGTCAGCAGACATGGGCCTCTTCAACCCACCAGTACCAGTTTCATGCATATGATGTGATTTTGGTGCAATGCATTGCAACAGTACACTCTTCCTTGGAGGAGACTACTGTTGATATAAAATGACAATGATTTAAAACAAAGAGCCTTATGATGGGCCCGCAGAAAAATAGTGCAGCATTCCAAAGCAGGAACTTGATTATGATGATACATGGTATTCAAACTCTTTGACACATGAAAAGCTGAAGAGTGAAAATAATTTGTATTCAGCCGCTATTGGTCTTAAATCCTAAATAAAACCCAGTGAAACCAATTGTGTTCACAACTCACATCATTAGTAAATTATTCAGAGATTTAGCCAAGAGGCTCTTGGAGGCCTATGTTACTCTCAGTGGGCTACCGAGATCAAATCTAATCAACTGTTTCTTGTATAAAGCATTGTGCTGATTAGATTGTTAGCATTAATGTGAGCAGGATTCTTTCACACCTTTAACTGATGCCAGACTTAAACATAATACAAATTATGCTATACTGTTGTATATATTAAGTGCAAACATGTGTCATTGCCAAAACCTTTGGCCACTACTACATGTAAGTGTTGGACTGACTTTCCATTAAATAAATAAATCTGGCTTATTTTCCTGGTGCAAAAGTTGAGCAGACACCCAGTAACAAATTAACCAGACAGCATGTATTAGATTTAATAAAGCTGTTCTATGGAGTTACTTCATTCAGCCGTAGTGACTCTAACTCCATCCAGCATGTGCTCACAGTGATAATTAACTGATGCAGTCTGGTCACATTGCTCCACATGAATAGATCTGAAGCTAATTAATCATTTCTGAGGAAAATCACAGCATTATGAGTGCTTTGACTGCCAGGATAAACAAACAGATGTATGTTCAGTGCTGTGCGTGCCTGCGTGTTGGTCCATGTTGGGCTGCCTGATGCCTCTCTGTGTCCAGTTGGGTGGCAGCTGCCCAGGGAGTTTTGCTCTCATTATGAGCACCATGGGCCAGCCCAGAATCACTCCATGCATGACAAAAAAAAAGATATTCCCAGTATGACAGAGGGTGAGAGCGTGCAGGACAATGAGCCAGCTAGTGACATACACACTTTCAACAGTCTGAGGATGTTTGTTAGGAAAAAACACGGGATGGGAGGCTTGTATTTGACCAATGTCCCCCAAATTAAATGTTATGGTACAGCATGATCAGTGAAGTATGAAAGTGAAATACAGTCATGCTTATAACAGAGGTTAGTATGAACAGTTTGAACACTTGAAAGGGTCCTTAAAAGGCAGAAAAAAAAAAAAATCTATAAAGTAAAGATTTGTGCAGACATGTTCCCTTTTCGTGAAAAATGTTTTGAATTCGAAGTCCCAGCAGCAGAACCCCAAAAGCCTTTTAGCAGCTTTTAATCCTAGCAGGATTTTGAGGGCAGCTGACATGATTCACAGAGCGACTGCTTTTACTTACTGTGTGTTAATGCAACAATAACAGCTACAGCGTGTTGCAAAGTTAAACCTACTCATAAAACTCTTACAAATTTGCTGGGTTAATCTTAACAATGTTACTTCTTTTTACTGGAACATTTTGTACAAATAAAAATCTGAGAAATATGAAGAGCATTTCCCTCCCTCTGTTAGTTGTTTGTTCTCGCTGAAGTTTTAATGTGTTGCTGAGAGGTGAAGCTCCACAAGTTTTGCCTCTTTCTCCAGGTTGCTCTTTAAGAAGTCCCATTGATGATGGTGTTTTGGCTGCTTGTGCATTATATAATGTTTTGCATGCTGGCCAAAATTCTTTTTCTATTCATTTTTATCTCATCTAAGCAGAGAACATTTTTTCTACATGTTTGCTAAAAGGCTTGTAGCAAAAAGAACCTGAAACTAATTAATATGATTCAACAGTTGTTTTCTCATTGTCACTCTTCCATAAAGGTCATGATTTGTGGTGTGCATGACTAATTGTAATCCTATCAACATATTTTCCTGCTTGAACCAGGAATTTAAGCAGCTGCTGCACATTTACTGCAGGCCTCTATACTGATTCCCTGATTAACCATCAGTTAACACCGCAGGTTGCTGGACTCACTTGATTTTATTTAGGCAGATCAGTGTATAGGGGGTGAAATACAAACTGTGTTACACTTAAATGAAAAAATACTCCATCTTTCCTATGAACTCTTTCCATTAACAGATATTCATAAAGCATTTTGAAACAACCACAGTTGAAACAAAGGGCTGCTGCAAAATGCTGCATTCATTACAAACACTTTGAGGAACAAAAATATATAATTCAGGCATAAGAAGGATAAAATATTAAGCAGTTGAGATTAAACTCTTAATAACAAATAAGGTCACAATATGTTTCAAAGGTTGAAAGCCAAAAGTAGTGAATAAAGGAGCCTCTGTAATGTGCAGGATGAGGAGGTTTTTCCACAACTAAAAAACAGCAGGGAAGAAGGCCCTGCATCCTCTTAGCTTCTTTTTACCTGCAGAAACTCCAGTAACTCCTGGTGCACAAGCAACCAGTGGAGTGAGCACAGAACCAGTATGATGTGTCCAAATTTTGTTATACTGCTTAGAAGACATGCAGAAGCATTTTGAACTGTCTGAAGACAAGAGAACAGTGACTAATTCACTCCAACATAGAGTCCATTACAAGAATCTAAGCAGGATATAATAAAATCTAGGATTATCATTTCAAAGAGTTGCCTTGACAGGAAAGATTTAACTTCTGCCAATTGCCTTAAGTGATAAAAACAGGAACCAGTTTGACTGTAATTTCAAATCACTGTCTTCCTAAAAACCAAAATTATTGACAGTGGATTTAAAATATGCTATTAAAGGTTCTTAAATCAACAATGAGTGAGTCACAGCGGCTGCCTGATCTAAACACTATCACCTTTTAATTTGTTTTCAAGAAAATACAATAAAGTTTTCAGCTTTAATATGACAAAATATAAAAAGGTTTGGTTGGTATGAATACTGTACTTTGGAAAGGTATTATAGGCATTAACATATCAATAGCAGATAAAAATGTATTTTCTGTAACCTCCTTATACAGAATGCTTGGTGTAATAATAGTTCTATTGTTGTCTACAATCTTACTTCAAAAGTATAAAGATGTTAAAACTAATAATTAACCCAAGTTGTTTCCTTCGTGTTCCTCCTTAATATTTATGTGTTCTGCCAAACTGTGATTCTTGATCTTAACATTTTCAAGTTGGCTCCAGTTGTTCCTCACCTGGACTCCAGATGTCCACAAGAGAAGAATCACAGACAATTTGATTGATAGCATTGAAAAGCATTCCTTCTTTTATCTCAAGCTGGTTAAAAAAAATGGCCTCTTCAAGCTCCTAATTATTCTTAACGATTAAAATTTTTTTCTCTTCTTAAAAACAACTTTGGGCATTTTTGTCTATTGTTTTGTTGGAAAAACAACAGCAACAAAAAAACACAAAAAAACAAAACAAAAAAAACAGAAAAAGGACCCATTGCACTATTTATTTTTGTGTTATTTGACTTTATTTATTTGACTATTTGACTGGAAGTACAAAAAAAGAGCAGCTTTATTGCTACTGATTATTACCCATTACGCCATATGCCTACATAGCTTTAGCATGCTCTCAGGAAGAATGGTCAATTTAATTTCCCATTACTGTAAATGTGTGATCAGACTCCTGCTGTGTAATCCACATATCTGCTTTCTGCCTATGAGGTCATTACACTCCGATCAAGAGAAAACTGATATTTTATGGATGCAGCTTTAGTTCACCTTGGTCAGATGTTTGGCTTAGTCCAACAAAAATATGCAGACAGTGAGTGGGAAGACAAATAACTTAACAAAGTTGGTTTTGAAAAAAATATATATTCCCAAGGAAAGCGAGCCAACGCTGGAATCATTTGCAAACTTTTTGGCTTTCATCGAGTCTGGTGAAATAACTGCTGTTCTTCATCCATCCATTGCACAATGGCGTTTTAATAGTTTGTCAAGGATTTAGGAGATTTTTTGGGTGATCGTAAATTTTAGGCCAGGTATGTGGACTGATTTTATTATGAGAAAATGTGTGAATCAAATCAAAAAGTAAGACTAATGTTATCATTGTATTTCAAAATGACTAGCCTTTAAAATTTGTGCCACTTTGCAATAGGCACAACCAGATAGAAAAGCTCTACTGTAGATCTTCGATTTTTTGATGTGGGTTTTGATGAAAGCTGACAGATTACTCATAAAACTGAAGGTTGTCGTTTAGCTCAACAAATCTAGCCTTAGGTAAATCTCTAATTGTCTAATTTTTTTAATGTCTCTTCAGGTTTAAAGCTAACAGCTAATCCCTTTAAGTCTCTATAGCACTTTTTTACACCACCGGGGGGTTTGAGCAGCAAATTCAAACACACCAGGGAAATCTGGTTAATATGTTTTGCATTTTTTATGCTTTTCTACCTTAGATAATACTAAACTCCTTCTATTTCACAACATATGTTTCATGTGGAAAATGGATTAGAGATTGACCGTTTTTGGGTTTTTTTTTAATGCCAATTATATTGACATTAGTCTATATATATAAATAACAATAATGCGGGGATTGGATCTTGAAGCAGAAATATTTTTTTTTTCTCTTCTAATTAAATTAAATAGAATGATGCAGTTAAACCAAATGTTACACGTCTCAGTTTGAACAAAAAACATTTATAAACAAGTGGAAAAAAAAACCCCATCAACAATAACAAATGACGGGAGATGCAGTGAACGCACTTTTTATGATTTAAAGGTAGGGGTGATGCACAAAAAAAATGCTTTTTCTAATGTGGATCATAGTGCTTACAAGTACAAGTACTGACTTTTACTCTAAGGATTCCATATATTTAATTTTGTTAACATCAGTGCCTTGCAAATGTACTCACAAGTTGTTATTGAAACAGTCACAGATGTGCAGCGTTTCATTAAGATTTTAATTACTAGACTGACATAAGGTAGAATGTAATTGTAAAGTGGAAGGAAAAAGATGAGTGATCTTTAGCATATTCAAAATACAAATACCTAAAAAAAAATTGGTAAGCATGTTTCCATGTTATATGTTTTAGAACAAACTCTAAATACAATTAGAGCTGCAAATCCTTTTGGGTTTATCCCCACCAGCCGTTAAGAACAGATTTTACTCCAGTTTGCCACCCATCCTGCCATCAAATCTGACCAGTTTCCTTGTTTCTGTTAAAGAAGAGCAACCCCATATTATGGTTCTGCCACTGCAGTATTTCACCAATGATTTAGTGCATTTTAAGCAATTTGCTGAGTCTGTTCTAAAGCCAAATAAACAGTAAGATTTGTGTCTCTAACATAATAAAATTAATCTCATTTCTGGTGTTGTGAATACTTTTGCAGTGCTCTGGGTCATATTTGGGGGTCAGAAAATATCAAATAAAAGTTTGGAGCTGCAGGTAATTTGCCCAAAACAAAGCTCCCACAGTTATCCGGGAAAGTAAAAAGGAATGTGAGTTTTAACAAATCAAGCTGTCGTTCAGATAAAGTAGAAAATATTTGGAGCACAACACAAGATAAACCGACTGGAACTATGCAAATGTCTGAAAAGATCCCTGCTGCCGAGTGAACAGACGCTTACATGCACGCTCCGTCATATGAGCGGTTTGCCTGTGCAGCTGCCTTCCATCGCCGGCATGACCTTGCAAGCCTGCCGACAGCAGGGAAAGCAGAATTTGTCAAATCAGAGTTGCTGCTGATGAGGAAAAACACAGATTCATATCTCAAATATCAGACAGCCAATCAGAAAACAGAACTGCCCTGGGAATAAAAGCAGAAACAGAGCAGCGGGGTGGCCTCGAACACTCGTGTGCGCACGCAAGAACTGCAAAGGGCCAAGCTGCAGACGCACACCCACACGTGGGAGTCGAGTTGCGTCTGGCTTTGGAGTGTGCACATATGTGTGCGTGTGTATTTGGAAATGGTAGGGGGTGTTCTCCAGTCATTTCTCAGCTTTAATTCTGTTCGGTCCTCTCACCATGTGTGCATTTGAGTGTGTGTGTGCCGCTGGTGGGTCAGGTTCCTTTCTCACAATAAGACACCGAATGCAACGACAAATAAGAGTCTGATTAGTTCCTTCCTTCCTCGGCGGCACAAAAACCAACCTAATCCTTGAGCAAACCCACTGTCTGTGGGGAGAAGGGGGGGGGGTGGAACCTGTGGAGTGTTTGCCTTTCTGAGGGAGCCATGGTAAAGAAGATTGCAGAGCAGCTGGATCAATGTGGGAAAGTGTGGGACTGAAGGGTGGATTGAGGAAAAGAAGATCAATTCAGGTATGAAAGGGGTGGGAATGGATGACGTTTGGAGAGGAAGGGGGGCATACAAACAACACTAGAAGTAGAACAAAGATGAGAAGTCTAAGAGGAGCTAGAGGGGATTAAACATGCAGAAGCGCAGGTGAAACCGTGTCGCTCACACTGACCTCCGGAGAGCATCACCACCTGACAGGGAAATGAAACAGGACTGCTTCTTGATGAATGCACAGTCCTGTTTGCCAGGGCTAATAGTCTCTGTTCAAACACTCTGTGGTATGTGAGGCGTGTCTGCATGTTTGCAAAAGTGTTTTAGGTGTCCATGCGTGACTGTAGGCAAACAAGACTAAAAACCGGCCTTGTAGCGTCTGTTTCCGACCACATAATCCATCCCTGGCTGGTTTGAATTCATGCAAGTGCTCTTATTTCAGTTTGATAAACGATTCTAGACTCCGCAAGGTGACTGTTTGTGCAGAGATCATGGAGGTGCCTTCAAATTGTGCCTATATTTCAAGCTGTTTTTACAAGCAATAAACACACTTTTTCTCAAAGTTCAAACTAGCAATTTACATACACTGTTAAAAAAGGTAACTAACTTTTTCTCACTATTGAAATAAAATCTACGGTAACAAAACTTTGCTTTTGATAAATATCAAAACAGTTAGAGATGATTTTAGCTTCTTTAAATTCTATAGTTTTCATACATTTCACTAATATTTTGTAGAAATAAACTAAATAAATTCTTTATCAAAATTAACAATTGTCATCGGTTTTATCAGACCACAGAACATGTAACCAGGCGACCATTCTGCAGGATTACCAGTGAGAAAATGAAACTATCAGGCAAAGTGAAGTGGAAATATCAGCAGGTTTATTCAGCTTCACAGCATCAAGCCTCCTATTGAAAACATAATCTCTGCCTTAAATAGACTCAGCTGATGAAGGACTGAACCATTTACATGAAAAAGTAACAATTTCTCACTTGCATTTAAAAACACAAATTTTTATCAAGTATATACACACTTACACTCTAGTTTTTTTAAAACTTACATCCAACACCATAGAATTCCCAAAAACTATCTGCACAAATGCCCCTATATTCTCCATAGTCTCTCCCAGAACATATGAATAGTGTCTGGACCCCAGGGTAGAATTTGTCCAGACACCCTGGAGAGAAAAGAACAGAAACAACAGGTAAGTCAGCAACACAACGCTCTTCTGCACTCACTTTCAACAGATTTTACACTAACATTTGTTCCCAAACAGTAACCCTTGCTTGCTCTAAACAACAATTCTCTCTTTCACAAACAACCACCCCAATTCTTAATGGTGAGCTGCTGTGCAGAACTTGGAACAAATGGCTACACACCAACTTTTAAAATATTCAATAAATATGCAATAAATAGTTAAAAATTCTTGTGTGCAAATCTAAGCTTAAAGTGCAGTGCTACAGTGTCCAAGTGCTAATCAAGCAGCTTTTTTGAAAGGGGTCATAGAATGATTATATAGGGTATTTGGTGATGGTCCTTAAGGTCTCTGTATAGGGTGTGTAACACTGGTTGGGCTGAAAAATGGCATATTTGCTGTTCTATGAGCCCTTATGCAAGCCTGGTTAAATGACTAGAATGAAACAACAAGTTTTCTTCCTTTTATGGTATGCTCATGAATATTTAGATGAGCTGTGCTCTGATTGGTTGGTTTACAATGAGCAAAGCTGCTGAGCAAAGATGCATCATAGCAACAAGCACTCACTCACTGAAACATCGAAATTGTTGATATGGTAGGTTGACCAGAAGTCATCTTTTTCCCAAAAAAATGTCTGGGGGGAATTTCAAAATCGTCCGGGATTTTGGTCCACTACAGTGCAGCCCGTAGTCAAAAGACAACGGACACTCGAACCGAGCCGTCAGTTTCGGGGCTGGTACGGGATCCACGGCGGACGCGTGCAGGAGGCTACCGGGGGGACCAAACCAGATCTGGTGATGGACCCAAAGCCACCCTCCTCCGGCTGAGGACTGGATGACCGGACATCTCTGCTGATGTCCGGTCACCCTAGATATGCCAGCTGTGCTATCAATAACTCAGCGACAGAATAACACCTACAGTTTGCAGTTGTGAACAGACCCTCGTTTCAGTAAAAGAAGTTTAGCAAATCCGACTTTGAAGTGTTTAATATTTTGAAAGCTACCTGAGGTAAAATGCCTAGAGCAAATGAACATCCAAGCATCAAACTTTGCAGGGATCTTCTGATGCACAAAAATAATCCATGCCCGTCGAGTCTTCGGCTCCTTGGGAAGACTGTAAAAAATGTCCTCTTTCTTGGTGCAGCCTGAAATGCTGCATTTATGCCCGTGGCCCTGGCTAATTTTCAATAGAGAAACTACCTGCTTTGTAATTCTTGTAGAAGTAAACCCAACTGCAGGCTAAACAGTTAAACTAGTGTCTTACATCTTCACAACCTCTATTCATATTATTGGGCCAGTGAACCAGTGGGCTGGTCTGTATATAAATTTCGGGGAGTGATAAAAGTACTGGCCAGAAACAAATAACGTAACATCCCCAAGTTTACGTCATCTCGGGGCTTTATTTGAATTCGCCGTTTTATGGTGGAAGTTTAGAAATATGAGATCTGCAGAAAAAGTATTTGCCAATGGGGTTTGAACTTCTCAGTACGTGCATTTCACCCAATGAATTATCGTTATTCATCTCTGACAAGGTAAACTCGGCTTTGCATTCTAAAACCCCTTTAAAAGAGTGCAAAGGTGCCTTAAAGTGCTCCAAGTTACTTACAAAAAAAATAGTCCCAGTAATGAAGACCTCTTCATTACAGGACATCAGGTCTTTGTCTCTCCGAAAAAATACAAACTATGATCTTGCTTCTTTATTTGCTTTTGGGTCCATGGTTTCTTCCGCTCTGAGTGTCCTTTTGATTTAAACCAAAAATTTTGTTACACTCATAAAATTGGGAATTTGGTATTCTGATATCTTTGCAGGATTAAAACAATACACAGATCCCCAATAATGGTTGGATAAATTTCTCCTTAAGTTGCAGATAGTCAGTGCAATTTCTACGGCCACCAGTAGGTCTGGGTCATAATTCTGGCTGGTAGTTGGCTCTTTATCAGAAATGTTTTTATAAATGTTAAAAATCTCTGACCTTAAAGAAATTATTTTCAAATTCTAACCATAAAGGTATTTATATGGGGGCCAGCATTTTGTACTGCACACTACCAGTAAATTACCGTAGTTAGAAAATGAAGGGTCCCTCACTGAGTCAAAACTGCAATGCAAGAAACATCTCAAACACACAGATCGTCCCTCTGAGGGACAGAGAATTATATTTTTCTTCTGTTTTAAATATCTGACAGCTGAATTAGGAAGTGAAGGAAAGTTTGTGAGAGACTGATTTAAAGAAGAATTGCATTGAAGTCATGTCAGCTACATGGGGTAGGAATAGCTATAGCCAGTGGTTATTCACCATGTCCATAGGCATAACAGGTTCACATCCTGGCCTGACACCTTCACCACCAGCCCTATCCTACTGATTGTCAAACTAAACACCACAAAGCTAGCTTTTAGATGTTATAAATTCTTGCCCAACTAAAATTAAATTGTTTTGCTCCATGACTGGGCCTTAATCAGCAACAACAAAATATTAAACATTGAAAAATAAACCAAAAAAACACACCTTTTTAATATTACCACCAAAACACTCCAAATCCAAAATCTTCAACATAATGAGGCCACTCAGAAAAAACATCTAAAATTATTGTCCTCCAGGAATAGCTGACGTGGCAGTCATGACCATGGACAGCGCCCTGAAACCATGACACGTAACATACAACAACAATTTGAAATTGCAATTCACGTTTAAACATTTCCACAACACCTCCAAATTTCTTTACATGGTAAGAGCGAAAATACACACCGTTGGAAAAAATCCAAACCTTGAAGGGATTGGCTCACACATTTAACAACAGAAAGTTTGTGTTGGACTTCATACATTCAATATCTTCAACAAAGACCAGTAACCCAAAAGTTTCCCTGGGCCATAATATCAATATTAAATGGTTTAAAATGTAGGCCTACCTTATTAGAACAAAATGATATCCATCCGCTGGTCTTTCTTTGTGAAATGGCCAATGGAAGCATCATACAGTTGATCCGTTGACTTGAGTTCTATAAGAAGCCCCTTCTATATGGATATCAAAACACCCAGGCGATTCTGTCCAGTATTGTTCCTGGCATGTGTCTTGATGTGCTTCAAGGTGCCAAAATACCTCTAGACTTTTTGTATTTTTTCTTTCAAATCTAATTCTGGAGTTGGTTATCTTTTTATTATTTATTGCTTTTCAGCTAACACGCAACAAGAAAAAGGCGTTTTTAGCAACCTAGCCACAATCTGGCTTTCACCCCTTAATCTCTGCTCTTACTCCTCTACTCAGCAATGACAATGACAATGTTCAGGCTTCAGGACAGCTCAGGGCTTTTTTTCTTCCCGCCAACCCAAAATCAAACCATGATAGGTCAGTTTGCCCTTCACTCATACACCCTACACCACGGATTTATGAAGTCCTGACGGGTCATAATGATCATAAGGGAAGACTATTTTTATTGGATAACTGTTATGATTCTGTCCCGTCTACCTGCTGTTTTACCCCTGTGTCAGCAATCAAGCTAATGTGCTCCACGTGTTCACGGCTACTTAATCAGCATCATGGCACTCACCTGTCCTCCAGTGTTCATATTTAGCTCTTTGGCTGGCAATCAGAGCCAGATTATTATGAGCCACCGGTGAGTTTTATCCTGCATTCCTGTTACCTGCCTGTCTACCTGATTCTTGCTCCTGATTCTCTCATGAACCTAGTCGGACCAGTCATAGTGTGTTTTTGGATCTTTGACCTGTTTCCTGTGCCCAGACCTTGCTCTTGATTCTCCCCTGGATTGTCTGGATCTCAGATCACCCGGATTTTACCTCTGACCCCAAACTCTGGTTTGTCCCCTTGATCCTTCTGTCTGTCAGTGCTCTCACTGACCTGACCATGTAGTTGCCCTGCACCAATGAGTAACTGATAAAGAATAATTCCTCCAAAGTTACCTGGACAGAATCAAGATCCTCCAAGATTCATCACTGTCGTCACACCGGCTTCTTCACAAACTCTGAAAGTTTTCTCCTCAAACTCCTAGAAGAGGCTCCGGTTGCTGACACCCGACCTGTGGCAGGGGTCATACTTTAATAAAATGTTCAAATGTCAATTGCTGCATCTGGTTGAATTATAAGTGTCCCATTGTCTGTTTATTACATTGATAAACTGTTAGATTGTTGAGTCTCCCTGATGTTCCTGATGCGTCTTAAGTTAAATACAAGCTCTCAGCATTGTTTCCCTTCAAAACTATGGCAAGTCCAGAGTTATCATTTCAAACCATGTTTGTACTGTTTCTTATCTCTAAACTTTTTCTGGGGGTGGGGTTTACAGATTGTAGAATTATTTGACATTCTTTCATTCATTTCTTTTCAATTGAAGTTATAAAGCATACCCAGGGACTTTGTCGCCCCCAAGCTCTGCTTGCTTCCTTCACTTCCCTTTCTTTGTGTGTGCATGTGTGTCTCTATAGCTGCCAACCATTAAAAAAGAATCATGATCTTTACCAGCATCCTACTGTGCTTCAATGTGTCCTCTGTGGTTTGACATGTTTGTAAGGGATCACTCGCTCATGCCATAAGTGTGACTGTTTTTATGAGTCTGTGAGTATTTTGTGTGTGTTTGTGTAGGGCAGGAGTCGTTAGCTGAGGAAATGAATAGTTGCCATCGTTCATAGTTCCCTAATGAGGGGACTGGGCCCTCATTTCTCCTTCTGTCTTCTTATTTTATGCCTTCTGTGTGGCCAGGTCCCCTTCTCATCTCATGTCCTCAGAACACCCAGGGGCCTCATTACCCTACCGTTGTTGTTTATTTGAAGGGAAGAAGAAAAGAGGAGAAGAAGGATCAAAGAAAGGTCTGTGATCAACTGTTTCCTGTCAGACAACTTTCCACAAGGCCAGGTATCCTGTTGGGGTATGGATTGAGAGTAATTTTTAAAGAATTACAAGGCAGGGCATGAGGCGGTGAGCTGTTGATGACATTCACTTGATCAGGCCCAGATTGCTCCTCTGCGTCATCTAATCCTTTCTGAGGATTATTGTTTTTCTATTTTAGGGAGACCCAGCTTCGGTCCTCACTTTGAAGAAAGATGATGTCATGGCTCAAAGCAGAACCCCTGTTGTAATTAGAAATGAGCTGCCTGTGATCACATTACAGGATTATATTGTTTCCCAGGAACACAGTTTAGAGCCTGACTGGGGCAACAGAGACGGGGTGGGGTTGGGTGGGGGGTTAAAAAACAGACAAGATGAAACCATATCTAAAGGGCAGATTATACTTCTGCAACTGCACACATCAAATGTCGCCTGCATCTGGTCGTGAACCAGTTTTGCTGGTATGCTTCGGCAACGTTGGTCTGGAATTTCTAGGGACGCACAACAGTTTCCGCCAAAGAGCAAGGGGGAGCCTATTCGAGAACTTGCGAGAACTTCGGTTGATGGTCACGAGAACCTCTTCGGCGTCGCTGGCGGGAGTGTTTATTTTCCAAAACAATGTCTGAGGCATCGTACAAGTGGTTGTACTTCAGAACCTCCTCGATCAACCTTTCGTCGTGGTTATGCACTACCTCCTTGGTTTTTAAAATGGCGCGCCCCGTCACCGAATCGAGAAGGAAGACCACACAGACAGCCGGAAAAGCATACCAAGGACTAATCACAGCTGCTTTTTGTCTGCACACTTCCACTTGAGGTCTGCTTTGGTTTGCGACCGTCCGACGCGTAGTCAGGATTTGTTTGAGGTGTGCGAGGACGGTTGCAGAACCTCTGCGCAGAGGGTGTGGTTATGCACAGAGACAGATTTGAGGCTATGCGTCAGAAGTATAAATTGGCCTTAACTGTGATGTCTTCTTTCAAGACACTGCATCAGGGAAATTCCAAAATATTGCTCAAAATCAGTCATTTCTTTATTCAAATCTTCCACAAGGGTATTTT
>NW_015151142.1:131381-142605 GCF_000732505.1 Cyprinodon variegatus
TATATATATATATATGGGGTGACAGTGAATCAGTCTTTCAACCTCTGCATACTGTGAAATTATCACATCAAACGAGACATCCTGACATGGATGAAGCTATAAGCACAGCCCTATCAGCCCAGCTAACCAATTTCCTTGCTCAATGGATAGCCACAAGCTGCCCGCCCATCAGCGTGGTGTTGACCACATTCTCCAGGCGGCCACAGGTGACCCATCTTACAAAGTATTTGCGAGGCAAACTATCATGAAGAGAATATATGACCAGCACCCCGAAAGATGAGAAGTTGATTGATGTGACGTGTGTCAGATTTTTGGAGACACTATATTGTTAAAGTGGGACATCTATACTTCGGTTATGTTTCGGTGGTACATCCCGTGTAGGGGCTTATCTTCCCATGATGGAACCTCTAGCACCTCATCTTCTGTTCCCCATTGTCTGAGACATTCACTAAGCACATTGTCTGTTGGAACCTTGTCCTTGATGTACTTATGGATCTTGGGTGTTTCATCCTTGATAGTGGCATGCTCACTAGTTCTCTGCCTCCTTCCTTACGGCTAGCATACAGTATCAGGGTGCTGGATTTGGGGTGGTACCCTCCGTGCATTGTTACAAGCTTTCGTGTCTTAACCTCCACGGTTGCTCCAAGAAGTAAACAGCATGCTAACACTAGGCCACCCCATGGCAGATCAAATCCCTGATTACTGGTAACTTAACTATAGGTGAACTTTAAATTGAATTTTTTTAAAGACTTTGTACAGAACATTAATATTTATTTTAATTTGCAATATTTCTTTAGCATTAATTTTTATTGGTAAAAGTTTACATTTAAATAACATGGGCCTTCAAATAAAAAGTCAACTCTATTGCATTCCTCAACAAACTTAGCTGAACTTTCGCCTTTTTAAGTATAAAACATCTTAAAAGTATAGGTAATGGTAACTCACTTCATAAAGTTAAAGTTTACAACTACCTTGGTTTTCTAAACTGACTTAAACTATTGTCTCTACATTTAACACTTTTTTAATCATGGTTCACAAAACTGAAAATTGTTTTTTATAAAAAAAAAAAAAGAAGTTGGCTCTTTTACAGAAAAAATATCTGCTCCTTTGATTACTTTTTGTGGTTTGACAACATAAAGAAGAAAATACTTGAAACAGCATCCTAATGGATACTAAGCTAACTGAAAAATTAATATTGCTGAACACCATAAGGCAAGTAAAAGGTTTATGAAGACAGAAAACCTGTTTTTTGCTGTTTTTTTTTTTTGGTTTAGGTTTTTTCAGTTGCTAATGTAATAAAGAGGCTTATGGCAGTAAAGTAAGGAGGTAACCTATAAGAGCAGAGCAGGAATGCTCAAAGCAAAGTCCCTGACTGGCTGTAAAAGGCCTCTAGAAGGATTTGCAGACTCCAGAGAGACATTGCTATTATAATATGCAGTGACACCTGTACAAATATGACAGTCATGGCAAAGTCATCAGAAGGAACCCCTTCCTGCACCCTTGCCGCAAAACGGAATAGGAAAACTTTAAGAATGCACTGAATAAAAGAACAGTGACAAAAAGGGTAACGAATTTCACGAAAAAGCCCCTGTCCACCTGCTAAGCATGGTGTATAAATCATACTACAAACTTATGTTGCAGCTGATGACATGGGAAAGTTTTTCCTCATAGTGGGGAATGGATTTAAATGAATAGCTGCAAATTCTCCAAGTAAACTACACACTGTCCATAAATATGCTTTGGATGAAAAGAGGATTGGTTCTACAGCTGGATAATGATCCTAAAGTCAACTGAAAATCCACAATAGGCCACCTCCAGAGACTATAGCTCACAGCTTAGCTGTGTTCCCTGCAGTCTCTCTAAGACCCCAAACATCATCTAAAATCTCTGAAAACTCTCAAAAACTCTCTTTTCAGGAGGGATGGATGAACCCTAAAAGCAAGAACTAAAAGACCCTGAGCTGCTGCAAAAAGCAGGCTGTGATTCTTGCTAAATGGGAGAATCAGTGAGCTTCTAACTGTGTATAAACTTTTGCAGCTGGCTTCTGTTTTATTCATTTATATGTTCTAAAGCCCTGGAACATAAAGAGTAAACTAAGACATTATAACTTTACCAGGTTGAGCAATTTGAAACTAAAATATTAAATTTTGCGCAAAACCATGAGGAACAAAAAAAAACAAGATCAGGTATAGAGTTATGGAGAAGAAATCAGGTATAGGCTATTCAAACATTAGCACAAGATGGCAATCAACCATCTGATAGAGGTACAATAGACCAGAGATGCATCTGAAACTTGAAGGGCAGCTGCACCTCCTGACACAACAAGGTGAGAATACTTCAGAGAAGCAGCCAAGAATACAATAATCACTCTGGAGGAGCTGCAGACATACACAGCCTAGTTGGTGAACCTGCCACATAAAAAGCTTGTATAGAGGAGGAGAAAATAATATTGTGGCCATTGTTGAAAGTCTATCATTAGATGTTGTGTTTTTGATTTTTGCAGTAGGATGGATCAGACACAAGAAAGTGTAGACTTATGCTCTGGTCAGATGAAACAGAAAGTCAATCACCCTAAAACAATCTGAAATGTAAACAAGATGATAGCATAATGCTGGGTTTTTAGGGACAGGGTTCTGCCCTCAAAAGACTTGAGATAGGAGTAAAGCTAAGAGTATGTAGATAAGATGTGTTTAAATGACCAACTCAGAGTTCAGAACAAAAAAAATTGGAAATCTCTGGCAAGTTTTAAAATTAATTTGTGAAACATTCTCAATTTGTATTGACTTAGCTTTGCTATTTTCACTCTTTGGTGATCCATTTACCATAGCTGTAACAGAATAAAGATTGTTTTTACAAATTATTGACTGAGGAGAGTTGGATTCAAATGCAGGACAGTTTTATTCCATCATATGATCCCTTATGATTGGTGCAGAGGCTGTTGTCTATATTATCTCCGGTGAGATGAGGAGTATGCCCTTGATAGGTTGCCAGTCCATCACTGGGCAACATGGAGACCAACAGGGCAACCAGCTTTTTACGCACACACTTATACCTAAGGGCAAATTAGAGAGGCAAATTGATCCTGTGATTTTGGACAGTTGACAGCAGAGAGAGGACCCAGAGAGGACCAATAGATGCACAGAAGAAACATGGAGTAAGACTACCTATTGTGCTACCTATTGCTCCACTGTGCAGTTCCACGCTAGCATCACATCTAATTTTTTGCAAAGAATAGAGAAAATTAAAATCTGTAACATTTTCAACCATGTATCTCTATCTTTTACAGAGTTATCCACTATGCATTGATCTCTAGCCTTCAGAATTTAAACTTTGCAAAGAAAGTCTGTGGGGAATAAATACCGTCATAATTCTCTGTGTTTACCAACCAACTAAATGTATTCAGAGAATTTTGTTGTGGTGTTAACTACTGTCTGAAGTTTACATGAAATGGCAAAAGCCCAAAAGGCACTCATTAGGGGGAACACTCACAAAGCTGCCACTGACAATTCTGAGCAAAGTGGCATTACCACAGTCAGATATCGATTTTCATGATTCCCTTTTCCATTTCTCACAGAAAAAAGCCTTGTGTTTGTGTGTCAGTGAAGTCAGGATTTAATAGGAGCATTTGCATATCAATAGTTATTCACATACAAATACGCAAATATTTAACACAGTCAATAAATAATGAAGCCGTTATGTAATCTCTCTGTCAAGGTTGGTAAAATATTATGTGGCACAGTTATTTCCTATTCTAATAAAGTTAGACCAAGGGACTACAATATTATATGGCTTAATATGCTGTTTATATAGGTACATATTTAGGATATAAAACTGTTTTTTTTTTGTTTTGTTTTTTCATATCTCTGGTAATGGTAGCAGAGCTTTTTAGATTATTATCATTATGGCTTTTTAGGCAATCAATCTACATCCTAGGCGGTAATGGAATTTATAGAATATATTGCAACAGCAATAGACAAAAAAACAACATCATGCTATTGGTGTTTTTATTGATTTACATAAAAGATTGACACTTATTGACATTTATTGTTATAGCAGAAAAGTCCATTGGCGGACCAGTGAGCATTACATTCTTTTTCCCTTCTCCATTCTCTGGATTCCAAAACATCAGCAGTCTCTTTTTCTGAGCTCCAAGTTTCCCCTCCTCAATGTTTCCCACAGGACAGGAGTCTCTGTTGCAAATTACTCATTATTCTTAAAAAATAACAATTTATCTGGTTCTGCTTCCTCCTAAGAGATCTACTGCATGTTGGTCAGAAACATTAAAGTCAAAACCACTAAATGCTTCTGATATTTTTAAATTTATTGTGATATTCCAGTGTGAATATTTTTTTCTTTTCTATGGTTTAGTATTTACAAGTCAGATGGTTCCTCATATTCCTTTTTCAGATACCTATTGTATGTTATGTATTATTATACAGTGGGGGGAATAAGCGTTTTACCCCTTGTTGATTTTGTAGGTTTGCCCACTTACAAAGAATGCAACGATCTATAATTTTAATCATATGCACATTCTAACAGTGAAAGACAGAATCCCAAAGAAAATTGCAGAAAATCACATCATATGAATTTATTAAAATTGATAACCATCTGATGAGGAAAAACAAGTATTTGACCCCCTGGACAAACAGTATGTTAATATTTTGTAGAAAAGCCTTTATTGGCCAGCACAGATGTCAAACGGTTTTTATAGATGGTGACAAGGTTTGTGCACATTTCGGCAGGGATTCGGCCCACTCCTCCGTGCAGACAGCCTCCAAATCATTCAGGTTCCGAGTTTGTCGCCTGGCAACTCGAATTTTAAGCTCCCTCCAAAGATTTTCAATTGGATTCAGGTCTGGAGACTGGCTAGGCCACTCAAGAACCTTGACGTGCTTCTTCTTCAGCCACTCTCTTGTTGCTTTGGCGGTGTGCTTAGCGTTGTTGTCTTGCTGAAACACCCATCCTCGACCCATCTTCAGCTCTCTCACTGAGGGAAGGAGATGTTGGTCCAGAATTCCACAATACATGGCCCCATCCATGCTCCCCTCAATACGATAGAGTTGTCCCGTCCCCTTCGCTGAAAAGCACCCCCAAAGCATGATGTTGCCACCACCATGCTTGACAGTGGGGATGGTGTTCTTTGGGTTGTACTCAGTGTTCTTGGCCCTCCAAACACGACAAGTTCAGTTGAGGCCAAAAAGTTCTATTTTTTCGTCTCATCTGATCACATTACCTTCTTCCAGGCCTCTTCTGAGTCGTCCAGGTGGTGAATGGCGAACTTCATGCGGGCCTGTACATGTTTCTTCTTCAGCAGGGGGACCTTGCATGCACTGCAGGATTTCAATCTATGACGGTGTAGTGTGTTACCAACCGTTTCTTTTGTAACTGTGGTCCCAGCTGCCTTCAGTTGATTCATCAGCACTCCCTTGTGGTTTTGGAATGTTTCCTCACCGTTCGCATGATCAGGGACACCCCACAAGGCAAGATCTTGTGTGGAAGCCCAGACCGAGGGAGGTTGGCGGTGGTGTAGTGCTTCTTCCATTTCCTGATAACTACACCGACAGTTAATCTTTTCTCTCCAAGTTACTTTCCGATTCTCTTGTAGCCCATCCCAGCCTTGTGCAGATCAACAATCTTGTCCCTGATGTCCGTAGAAAGCTCTTTGGTCTTGCCCATGGTGGTGATGTTGGATGCTGGTTGTTTGGGTGTTGACAGGTGTCTTTTATACAGCTAACGAAGTGAGGCAGGTGTATTTGAAGTAGATAATTGGTTGGGATTGGGGCTGTGTCTTAAAGAAAGACTAACTGGCTTGTAGGAGCCCTAATACTTGCTGTTTGGTAGGGGGTCATATACTTCTTTTTCCTCATCAGATGTTTATCATTTTTTATAAATTCATATGATGTGAATTTCTGGAATTTTCTTTGGGATTCTGTCTCTCACTATTAGAATGTACATATGATTAAAATTGTAGATTGTTGCATTCTTTGTAAGTGGGCAAACCTGCAAAATCAGCAAGGGGTCAAACAGTTATTTCCTCCACTGTACTGTATGTTCTTTATGAGAAGAAATTCCCTACGTATCTGAAATAAAGTTCTGGTTACATCACATTTGATTATGTTAGAGCATAAATGTTAGAGCAAAAATGTTTTAGTACAGAATATTTTTTTTTTTTTTTTTTACCAGTTGTTGTAGGTGTTAATAGCTTCTGCAGGAAGGATCTTCTGAAACGGTCCGTCTTACACCGGATCTGGAAAAGTCTCTTATTGAAGACATTTTTTGATTGTTTACAAAGAGGACAAAAACAGTTGTCCATAACGTTCTTCCCTTTATGAAGAATTAGTCTGTGTGATATAATCTCCAGAGGTTCTAGAGGAGTTCATAGAGCAAAACTGGCCTTCTTTATTAGCTTTTTGGCTCTCACACTTTTACCCCAGCAGATGATGGCAGAAGGGATCACACTCTCCACATCAGACTTAGAATATGTAGCATCTTGCTGGAAATGCCGAAGGACTAAGCTTCCTTCAGAAGTGCAATATGCCCTGCCCCTTCTTGAAGCCGGCTTCACAGTTGTGTCTCCATTCCAATTTGTAGTCCGGGTGAACACCAATGTATTTATACTACTCATCCACCTTCACTTTTTCTCCTATCATGGTAATACTATTTAGTATTTCTTCAGAAATCTATAATCATCTCCATTATTTTGTTTACATTCAGGCTTAGATGATTGTTTCCACACCATGCTACAAAGCGGTTCACTAACTCTCTGTACTCGGCTTCTTGTCCATCTTTGATGCATCCTATGACTGCACAGTCATCTGAGTATTTCTGCAGATAACAGGATTCTGCGTGATATTAGAAGTCAGAGGTGTTCAAAGTAAAAGAGAATGGTTAGAGTACAGTTCCCTGTGGTGCTCCTTTGCTGCTGACTTCTTGATTAGACAGCTGACCCTTCAGTCTAATAAACTATGGTCTGTTTGTCAGGTAGTTTTTGATCCAGGCATTGTTGATGCCCCAAGCTGTGCCTTCTGAAATTTCTCACAAAATAAGTCAGGCTAGGTTTGTTAAATGCACTGGAGAACTCAAAGAACATAATCCTCACAGTGCTGTCTGCCTTATCTAAATGACAGTGGGTTTGTTGAAGCAGGTGTATGATGGTATCTTCAACTCCATCTCCACGGCAATAAGCAAACTGCATTTAACTTCTTGTTTGTTTGCTTAGGTGAACCAACACACATCTCTCTAGGACCTTCATAATGTTAAATGTTAGGGCAACAGGTGTATAGTCAGTGTGTCTGTTGGCTGAGTGTTCTTAGGTACTGGTACAAGGCAGGAGGTCTTCCACATCACTGGAACTGTCTCCTGGGTGAGACTGGGGTTGAGGAGGTGCTGTAGAATTCCACAGAGCTGCTCTGCACAGGCCTTCAGGACTCTGGGGCTGACACTATCAGGACCTGGTGACGTATTACTATTCAGTCTATCCAGCTGTCCAGCTGCATCTTTACTTGACTTCTAGAGACAGATTGGTGAAAACCAGAAGTAGCAGCACCATCTTCTGATTTTGCTGACTACAAAACTATAGAAGCACAAGAGACAGTGGCAGAGTAGGGCAGGATGTCCGTGTGATTGTGGGCAGGAGAAAAGGATGCTGAACTTGTTTCTGAACTAAACCTGTTGAAGAATTCAGTTCTTTTGCTTTCTCCAGACTTTCATCTGTCTGATCATCCTTATGCTTAAAGGCTGTGATCTTTTTCATCCATGACCATACATCTCTGAGATGTTTCTGTTGGAGCTTGTTTTCCAGCCTCTTACTTTATCCCTTCTTCCTTTCTCTTTTGTATACTCATTAATTCCCTGTCTCCCTTCTTAAAGGCTTGTTTTTTTTCTTATTGTACAGTTCCTTTAGATCAGTTGTGATTCATGGTTTATTATTTGAGAAGCATTTCACTGTTTTGCTAGGGATGGTGTTATCTACACATCTTCTTAAAAAGTGGCTTATAGTATATTCTGAGCAGAGAAAAACACGACTATGACCTGATTCCCCAGGAGGAAGTCTTACTTCAGAGATATAAGAGTAATTGACATTTAAGTAAAACAAGTCTGAAGTTTTGTTTTCTATTTCTGTTGGAAACTTGGCAGCATTGCAGAGAGTGAGACGTAATTAAAATCACCAGTTATTGCCACTAAAGCATCAGATTGTTGTGGCTGCAGCTTAGCAACAGTGGAACCCATTACATAACATGCAGTGTTGGCAACAGCAGAAGGTGGAAAAGAAATGGTTACTAGCAGAACATTGGTGAACTCCCTGGGCAAATAATATGGCGGAGAACCAACCGCCAACAGTTCAATATCTGGCACAGTAACCTGTCATGGATGACAGCATCTGATGTTCACAAGCACTGGCAGCCCACCTACTTTGAGTTTTCTAGTCTTCTTTAAATCTCTGCTCATATGGCCAGAAAGTGTGGCAGAGAGATGCTGGAGTCCTTGCTAGGGCTTGGAGTTCTTCTAACTCATTTTCTAAAAATCTCACATTATCCATGATGATTGATGGAAGAGATGGTTTAAATTTCTTCTCACTCTCTCTTCTTCTAGCTTCTGCTCTGCATCCAGAACGCCTCCTTTTCAACTCAGCTGGTAAACTGCAGAAGAAGTACAGTATATCAGCTTTAGAGATGTTAATGAGGTGATCCGGGTGTAAAAAATCAAGTTGTGATGGTCTCTGTGGTGACGCATCAAACAAGTATCCAAAATGGAAAGATAACTGTGAAAATCCTTCCAGTTTCATAGCATTCGACAGCAGACATGAAAAACATGAAAAACTCTGATCCAAAAATGGAGGAACCTAAAGTTCTCTTAAAAAATAAAAATCAGAATCAAGCTAGCAGAGCTACTCCAAGTGCAGTCAAATTAAGCAGTGCAATTCTTCTCAATTCTTCTATTTTCTGTGTTGGTTTAAACATGCGTTCCATCAGTATTCTACCTTTATTCAGGACCTTTTTACTAGTTACCATTTAGATGATTATTATTCAATAATTATAACTCATCATCCTTTGAAGTCTGTTTACTGCACTACTGCTCCGTTGTTTTAATCTGCTTATTTTGAATATGGTATCTTCTCTACTCTGTAGGCTGTCAGTTTATTTTTTATAATTCTATAAATAAGCCCATTGTGACCATATTGTGACAATCCAAAGTCAAGTTCCTCATGGACACATGCCTCACAAGTTTAGTTAATTGCGTTTCTATCCACTAAATTCAGTTCTAAGATCTCCTGGTATGGAAAAAAAAGTCATGACACCATGCACCTGAAGAAGGGTCCCTGGGTGCTTGGAGTAATAAGAGACCCACAGCTTCAGGCCCTCCTGTGATTAACAGTGGACATTTTCTATGAGTCTGTTCATACAAACAGTAATATTGCGATCACAATATACATACAACAGTAAGCTAATTTCACATATGAAGTTATTCATGGCATTAACATTCAGTACATTTCAAGAGAAACATCCCACACAATGTTTATGTTCATATTTGGTCGGGTTGGTTTGGATTTTTTTTCTTTTGATGTTTTATTTCCTTTTAATACACAAAAACTGTTATGAAACAGTTTTTGTGTATTTATTTATTTTTTTTTCAGATTTTTTCCACTGATATAAAAGTTGTTGACTGATTGGACATATTCAACTGTGAAAGATAAAGAAGCAAAAACAGATAAAATTAGGGGGAAATATATTTCATAGCACCCTAATTAGCTCCCTTTGCTCATATGAGATAAACAAATGTGTTCCAGTATAATTTAGAAAACGTCTCAAAATTACGAGGGTTTTTTAATTATTAGCCAGGCTTGGAAAATCCTAAAGTCATCAATGTACATTGTTAGGATTTGTAAGCTGTATACCCCTGTGTTTAACTAAAATCATTGTCCGAAAAGGAGCATGCTGGATGTCCTTCTTCCCTTCTCTGTCTGAAAGGCTGTTCCTTTGCTTCTGTTCAGACAAGAATGTTTGTAGTACATGAGTGGCTTTTTCTGAGAGTGCATGTGCAGTCACAGGGCACTCATATCTTTACCCTGTTCCAGCACAATGACAATGGATCCTGGGCTGTAAAACCGTCATCTGTTAATAAACCGGAGTGCTGGATGACTGCAGGCTCCTGATTTAAGGCTACAAGTGACGTGTTCTTTGGAGGGCTGCTCATCCACAGAAAGCTGCATTGGATTGCTGATCAGTCTGAAGTTGGTGTTTCTGGCTAGGTTGGCTCATTTTCCATAAACCAACAATGAGAAAGTTGTTACTAACTTTTCAAAGCAGGTTTTCTGTATGTAGGCTGGAAAGCAGGGTGTGGTTGAAAAGATTTGCAAAGTTTATTCAACACATCCTCTGGCAACAGATACGCTAATCAACCGCTCTCCTAGAGTGAATTTCAGGAGAATGTTTGCATTTTACATAACAAAGGATCGACTGTGGTGCCGAGTTTTTTTTCTCACCTACAATCTTTTTATATTATCATTTCAAACTGTTCTCCATCTTTCAGTTCTTCAATTCTAAACATCCCCTACCACAGCACGAGGTTTATCAAGCCAGTTAGTTGTTTTTCCAAGGTGGATTTGATTTTGTAGACATTTTTATTGCTAAATATTTACTTTTTAGGCACCAGAGTTTATTATATTTGGAATCTAACCAATTAATGATTATGCCAGTAAATCTAACCACAATGCAGAATAGAAATGAAACAGTAATAATCTCCAAGTCAAATCGCATCCATATGACAGCTGGTGAAAGAGTACAGACAAAGGTCATCAGAATTCCAGCTGTTTAGTGGCTGGATGAATACAGACTGCTCTGCAGCAGAAAAAGTGAATGCAAAGCATTGCTATTTAAAAACAAGTAGTCTGCATCAATATGCTGTGAATCAGCATTGAATCAGCAGTATATGATTAAATAATAAAATATAAAACAAAAGTATCAATTTTCCTTAATGTGTTCTCACATCAACAATGAATGCTTCTAAATCTAAAGTAATATGGTTCTCCAATTATAAAGTTTTGCAAGATCAAAATTGTTGCAACAAATTTTTACTTTTCAAGTCATCAGATCAAGGCTGTGTCATTTCAAATATCTAAGCTTACTAAATGATGAGTTTTGGTCCTCGTATTCAACAGCTTGTAACAAATGTGAAGCTTTATTTTAGAATTAGATCTATCTTATCACTTGAGGTCAGGAAACAT
>NW_015151142.1:143117-155043 GCF_000732505.1 Cyprinodon variegatus
GCTGTTAGGGGCCGTATTTGGCCCGTAGGCCTCAGGTTTGACATATAGGTAGATGCTGAGTTTTCTGTGATGTTTAGCATGAAGTTATCGATGTGAATCCTGGTATGTGACACTAGCTAAATTCACACAGCAGGCCTTAAAGCTCAATTTCAGCGTTTTTTGTGAAATCCGATTGTTTTGCATTGTTGTTCACATTTAAAAATACACATATGTGATTTCCCATGTGAACTGATTTCATACAGCTTCATTAACAATTCTACTGTTAATGCACTGCCCAGTAGAGCCAGCACATTAACAGCATAATCTTTGTGGCGTATTACTGACATTCAGATCGGATGAATGCGACCTGGCCATTTAGACAAAGGATCAATTATCCAAGTGGAACTGGGTGGCATTTAAAAAAAATCAGTTCTGTTTTCCAGATTGTCATGAAAAGATCAGATACAGGTCGCATATAGGCAAAAAAAAGTAAATTTGGGTCACTTAAGGCTGCTGTGGAATGTAGCCACTGTGGCTAACACAGTTAATTGGGTTACAAAACCAGCCAGACTTCCAGACAAGTGATCATAAGTTAAACTCCCTCCCTTGTAATTTTTTTCAGCTTCTCTGTTACTGCTTACATCATTCTTCCTAAAGATTGGTTGGGTTGGGAAATAGATTTATAATTACATGCTAAATACATGATAAAGTTTATATGAAGGAAAATACAAGGCAGCCTTTAAGGATTACATGTTGGTTAGAGGTTACACCCTTTATTATTCATGACTCTGGTTTTCCATTATGCCATATGAGTGTTACAACTAAATAAAACAACAGGGAGGGGATACTTTCCTACAAATTATGAGACTGTTGGGGCTTAGAGATTTTGACAGAAATTCAGTTACATGATTTTTGACAAAATTACACTTCAAAACATTTCCACCTGAGACTTACAAGCTTAATGTTAAGATTGCATTAGATTAATTTCTTCTTAAGTGATGAATAATAGACCCCAAAACATGATAGAAGATTCAGTGACCAGGTGAGATGAAATTGCTTTATGGCCAATTAACATCAAGGTTTGATCAATTTCACATCCGTGGAAATTGATTTTTGGCTCAATACATACTGTCTCCATTTTTGTCAGGGAGCAGAACACGAAAGATACTTAAATATGTTTTCTGTGGGTCATTTTTATATCACAACAATGCAAAGAGTTAAATCCTCTCTACATCTTGAATTTATGATGAATACTGAATGAAAATATAATGTGCAGAACTGTTGTAAAATAACATTATTGTTTTAATGTATAATTGAACCTCTAAGCTTTTAGCGATTCAATGACGCAGTGATTGTTCCACTTTTTAAAGGGGATTTTTGTTCTGTATGTGAAAACAACCAGAAAATACAAAAATCCTTTTATTTTGTATTAAGACCACATTAAATCAAAAGAGGTTTAAAAGCCGTGACATAGATAGATTATGCCCACTCGGTGGGTAGCACTGCTGCTTTGCAGCAAGTTCGATTCCCGGCGTGGGGTCTTTCTGCATGGAGTTTGCATGTTCTCCTGGATCATGTTTTGCTTCTCTCTGGGTACTCCAGCTTCCTCCCACAGTCCAACAACATGACAGTTAGGTTAACTGACTTCTCAAAATTCTTGTTAAGTGTGAGTGTGTGCGTGAATGGTGGTTTGTCCTGTTTGTCACTGTGTTGCCCTGCAATACACTGGTGACTTGTCCAGGGTGTACCTGCCCATAGACAGCTGGAGATAAGCACCCCTAGAGAACCTTGTGGGATAAGTGTGACGGAAAATGGATAGATGAATTATATCTAGACTGCATGACTTAAACACATAAAAAAGATCAAAGTGAAGGATAAGGGAATTCTTACCAGAAAAGAATATGAGTCTAAAACTGTTTGTGGTTTCAACTTATTTTATATGAATCAGAATTTATAACCTCAAATCAACTCTTTGATGACTGTCAGGATTCTGTGCACAGTGCTCTGCTAAACTTCTTCCACATGTAGCTGTTGTTGACAGGTGGGTGTGGCCTCGCACCTGCGACTTGTTGGGGCTGCTTTGGCTGGGGCTTAAAAAGAGTCGCTCAGCCATCTCCTCCTATCGGAAAGCAGTGAGTTGCAGAATCCCATCTTCCACTCACTCTCCGCGGATAGGTTATCCGTACCTGCCGGTAAGCGAATCAGCACTCTTGACGTTCCGAACCTCGCCTGCAGATCACATAGTGAGCTATTCTTATCTATGTATATCCAAAATAAACATCTTTAACTACTCCTTGTTCTAAAACTGTGTCTGCATTTGGGTCAAACACCCTAAAACCATGACAATGACAGCCTGAAATGCAGATCATTTTTTTTAAACACACTGGTAAAGGTGCTTTCCTCTGGCCTTGATTCCTCTCAGGCTCATCATGATCAGTGAGGAACATAAGAACTTATAGAGCTTGGACCTTAAAAAAAGATTAAACTTACATGAAATATATTCCAAAATGTAATTTTCCACAGACTGGGTGCTGATGAACCTACCAGAACTGTGGGATAAAATGGTACTAAAGTGGGGATTTTAGTTCTGAGTAACTTTACCCATCACTTCTTGTCAGGTACTGTCAGGATTCACAGCCAACTTTAAGCTGCAGCCCAAATGGCGGAGGAACATTTCTGCTAACGTTTTCAGGAGGAGTTTGGGGATGGTATCCTACTGAAATCTTGTTCTCTGACTTGGCTTCTTCCTATCAGGAGAGGGATGGAAGCAATTACCAGTGCCAGCAGCTGAGAGAGGGCCAGGCTTCTGCAAATCAATCAGTATTTCTCCACCGCCTCTGTCTCACTGTGTTTGCCCAGAAGAGCGTATGAGAGAGCACACCCTTGTGGTGACACTTCTCATAGCAACGAGTCCAGTTAGAATGCCATCACATTCCCAGTCCGCTGAAAGCTCTTTAAACTGAATGGAGGTTTTTTTTCCCCCTTCTATATTAATCTTCACCAACTAATTGCTACTTTTATTAGCAGTGTACAATAAAGTAAGAAAAAATGTCCTGATTTAATTTCCATGGCTGAATGTGAAATGAGTCTGAAAAAGAGGCAAAGAGCAGCTTGTCATTTAGTTCATGTCGAACTGCAAAGCAGAGACAATTTAGGTTAATGTGGAATGAGGAGCGGAGAGAGGTTAGAAAAAAGCAGGGGGTAATTTGGTGTGGCAAATTGATGAGTCATCTTTTGTTCGTGGCCTCTGATTGACAAAAGAGCTGCGGTGCATTTGCATTAAAGGAACTGGAGATAGTCTCGGCACAAATTTGTCATTGTGTCGTCCCTCTTTGTCATGCAGAAACACACACACTCAGAGTTCAGGTCCATCCTCCGTCGTGTGGTCCTCCTGTGTTTAGACTAATTACAGTTCCACTAAGCGTGAGTGTGTCAGTTGTGACATTTCCACTGTTGGCGTGGCAACATTAGCTCTGCTGTCCCATTATGTCCGCATTAGGGACATTGCACATTAGCTAAAACTGTCCTTTGGCTTTCAGCAAACAGAAAAGCAAGGGATTAAGTGGAAAATAAAACAAATAGATAAAAATCATATTATCTACGCTGAATTCTTCATTGGCATTTGATTTAATGCCCTTAAATAGGGCTGCCAAAAAGTGAGAGAACAATCCTTCACTCATTACTTTGTTTCTCTCGTAGCATGGTTGCAACACTCCCTATTCTTTCACCTCATGCATACTAAAACATGAAAAATCAGAACTGGCTGTTTCTGTCCTGTATCTCTATGGTAGCGCAGGTTAGTGTGACCTCTGTTTTTTCTGAGCTTGGTCCCCAGAAGATTTGAACGATCCCAGTGTGTGTTCATCATATTTAGGTTGAACTTCAAGGCCAAACTGGAGGGAGATGAAAGCAAAAGGCAGGACGCTCTGTGGTTGTTAGATATAACTCAGGCCTGAGGGTAAACAAAGAGGGCAGATTTTCCATGGACTGAGAGGATCGAGGGCCTGGATGTGTTGAGAGTGATGAGAGATAGCAAAGTGTCATGACATCAAGGCCATCACATTCTGAAAAGCTACTCGAATATGGACCATGTAAGGACACTTAATCGAACCATTTATCTAATTATGCGTCATGGAAAAAAGTATTCATGTCCGTTGAACTTTGTCAGATTTTGTACAACTTCACTTGTACTTTATCTAAATTATGTGACACACCAAATCCAGCAATACTCAATTGTAAAACAGGGATTAATTAATTGTTTTAGAAATGTAATTACAATTAAGAAACAATCTGAGAAGGGTGATTTTTGCTCAGTAGACCGATAGTTTTTTGGGAATATCGCTAACATGCGTGCACATCAAGAATTTATGCACTTTCTTTTCAAATTGTTTAACTTCAGGCCCTATGCGAAATAAACATATTTGGATTCAAATCTAGAGATTTTGTTATGTTGCTAATTTTAGTCAGCTGTCCTGCTCTCAGGAAAAACTGAATCTCCTATCGATTTAGGACAGGGTTCATTAAAGTCCGCTTCAGAATAGTCCAATGTTTTACTCAGTCTTTAGCTATGTGTTTTGGGTCACCATCCTGTTGAAGACCCATGACCTGGAATTGATGCCAAGGTCTCTTACTCTGGGCAGCATATTTCTCTCTTGAGAAATATGCTGCCCAGAGTAGTCTTGAGGTTTCACCATACCCTGCAGATATTCAGGACATTCTGTGTCATATGAAACAACTCAGCCCCAGGAAACCCCTCTATTCTATATATCCCTTTACTTCCATCATTTTCAGTCATTTCTAGAGGTACCATCAATTTTAAACCAGCCCTGTTTCATGGGTTTATTTTATATATATCTATATATATATATTTTTTATTGTTGAAGCATGGTTAAAAAGCAATGTCTCATTTGTTTTTCTTTGAATATTTATCTATAATTATGTTTGTCAGATTTAAGCAATTTCTGTGGCCATTTTTTTTCTTCATTAAACAAGGGGTACCAACATTTTGTCCATCTGGGTATATTATTGCACTGACTGTTTGTTTAAAGATCGTAAATGTTTTCCTCAGTTTAGAGTCTTTTATGCTTAGTGTGAGGGATTGCATTCGAGTCAATGAGTCAATGCAATTAACTGGTTTCGCTTAGATAGAAAACTTTTAATCACTTTGACTGGATGATCTGGTGAACTGTAAAGTGCCTTGAGATGACATGTTGTGAATTGGTGCTATAGAACTAAACTGATTTGAAATTTAATTGAATGTGTGATACAAGACAGTTATTCAAATTCTTTAACATTTTAGACCATAAAACATGACTACATAGTTACATTGGCCAGTAACTAGTTAATTTGAATGAGCAGAAAATCAGTTACTGTTCATAACTGAACGGTCCCATGCCTGGGCGGTTGCAAAGGCAAGAACTCAGGCCTGAGAAGACTTTGAAGAGACTATTGAGAAATATGATTAGTCTGTCTCAAAGCGATTTGGCCAACTGTGTGGCAGTGCTTCACTACCACTGACTTTAGTAGGGGCTGCTGAGTTTGAGAAAATTGTCAGACTGTGGAAGGAGTACTTAAAGGATCTCCTCAACCTGACTCCCTAAGCAGAGACTAGGTGCTCTGAGACAAACTTTTTCATGGCTGAAGCAACTGAGGTGGTTGAATAACTCAGTGTTGGCCAGGCTTCGAGGGCTTCAAAAAACTTGAAAACTAATAATGTTTGTTATTCCATAATTTTGACAGGTAAGATAAGTTACCCATAGAGAAATATTTTTATGTTTAAAATGGGAGAACAAGAACTCCATTACATTATTTCAAGTTTATAAAATAATTATGTTATGTTTTATTAATTAATTGGCAGATCATCTCTGTCATGTTGGTATGTAGTTTTTTGACCCAAATGCAGAATTAGACAGAGAACTAGTGAGTTTTAACATTACATTTATGAAAAGCGAACAACAATATTGAAGAGGTGACTGCAAGAAGCCAATTGTGACTTTCTGGTTGGTTTGGGAGATGAAGGATAGGTTGCTTGGATCTGTAAGTATTTGATCTTTCAGATTACACCCCAGAAGTCCAAGTGAGTGTGGTACAAGCAGGTGACGGAGCGGGTAAGGGCTGCTGCACACAGGGGAGGTCTTTTCCATATAGATTGGAGACGAACTGAGGTTTACTTGTATTCTGGAACAATAAAGAGACTCACAAGAAGAAACATTTCAGCAAGAAAGAAATTCTTGGTTTAAGCCTTTGGCTGGAATACCATTAGGAATAATCATCCAGCAAAGAGAGAAGATTCTTTGCCTCCTTATAAACACGCTAGTCATCTTGATTGAGAAATTTTCTCAGGTCAGCAGCAACACGGATCGGCCTAGCCACAGCAAAGATCCTCTCTGTAAAAGGAAGCTCAGGCACACTAGAAAACCAGCAAGATGCCATTTACCCTAACAATCTCATTCACATCTTAGAATCCAAAAGTCCGTTTTATTTAGGCTCCAGTATGAGTGGCAATCAACTCCACTACAATATTAGAATGTGTTCCTCAGTCTTAATAATTGAGATCACCATACCTGCTGTTTTTTGTATTTAAAGCTCTAGCTAATGTAGATAATTCCCCTGAACCCTAAACTCAGAAACTAAATGTATGTGCTGTCTGTGCTGACAGATTTTAAGTGTTAGAGACATTGTTCAAACTTGGCATAAATGATTCACCAAACAGTATCTATTTATACAAGCAGAGTTGTGTAGCTCCTTTTTAGGTCCCCAGTTGGTAATGGATCCCTAAATGACTTTGATTCAGTTGGTGAAAAACATTTTATGGCCCATTTTCCCTTTGGACTATACCGCTGAGTGAACTACAAACACATCCCTTAAAATATTCACTCCCACGATCAATGACTCCATAAAAATGGTAGTCTTCTCTTGAATGGACTAATTCTGGGTCATTGAGATGTTTTTTTCCCCAGATCTATTTACTTGATAATTACAGGCTGAAGAAAAAAAACAATGCAATTTCAAAGCTGTGTTACAGAGAGCCTTATTGGTAAATCACTATTTTATATCCTAAGTGAATCAAAAAGGCTTCATTGACCAGCAGGGATTTATTGTTAATATATTGTCAATAAGATGAAAAAAGGCAGCCATTTGATTTATTTTACCACTGCATAGAGGTTAAAAATGCATGTCAAATACACTTAGCCCTGGATGTAAATCTACATCTAGGGCTAAGTGTATAAAAATTCTTAGGTGTGAGTCCATGAATTAGAAAGTGTAAAAAAATTCAACAATTGGATGCAATAATTTATTCATGGGTAAGAACTTAAAATGAAAAATCCCTGTTCCCTGAAGACACATTTTCAATGAGCCATCCTTGGCTGCTATGGCGTTCTCCCATAATCACAATGATATTTAAAGTACATTTTTTCAGCATGTTAACTTAACCTTTATCTCAGTGTTAACACCCACTTTTTAAAGGCAGAGGCCAAAAATCACATTGTTGCCTTTTTTCTGTGTTGTGATTCTTTTAGTTTAGATCTCTGGTTTATTTCAAACATTTTAAAACTAAATAAATGTTTAATAGAACAATAGAAGAAAATAGAGGAAAATAAAAAAAAATATTTTTACATGTACATACACTATACAATATAGATAAGCACAGATAGAGATTTATGCATATATAACAGAACAAAAGCAGTGTTTTTTTATCTGCTTCTCTGTAGATACAAACCCAGGAGTAGGAGTAGAAAAAAGGAAATAATTTATCTAATTAATTATAACCATTTTCTTAATTTAACAGATTGTATTCATTCTGAACTTGTAGTTATCTGTAAAACATAAATTAAACCCTTTCTTTGTCATAAAACAGGGCAGACGGACCCAGTATTAAGGCGAGACAGACAGTGGAAAGTTTCAAAACTTTTAATGACAAATCCAAAACAGAAACAGAACAGAAATGGGCTGCTGTGGACCTGTGGACATGCAGCAGCTGCAGGGGGAGGCAGGGTAACACCCATCACTGGCACTCTGGTTGTGGGAAGTGACCACGATAATCTGACTGAAGATGCCTATTCGTGTGAGTCACTTACCTGGTTTAACAGTTCAGTCTATCCTCTCGGTGGGGCAGGACCCAGCCGCTGGACTGCCAACTTTCTTGCAGCGCTGAGCCGTCCAGAGTGTCGTCGATTCTGCAACCCCAGTGAGCTGGCAGTGAACCGATACAGGTCAGGGAAACATTTCAGAATAGGACAGTTCTGAGATCTAGGAATCTGTAGCCCGACCAGAGGCCGCAATCTGAACAGGAACCGGGATTCTAGCAATCCACAGAATGCCCAGGCAGGTTCAGGGCTCCATTAACCCAGCATTGAGCTCAGACAGACATGCTCAGATGGAGACAGATGGGCGCAGTGGTTGAGAGGAACAGAGACAAGACACGGTACCAGGAGAAACTGCAGAATTTTAAACTGGCTCCAACCAGGGCATGTCCGGCATTGTTTGCAGGTTATTCTCAGTGTGTCACAATTAGGTTCTACAGTAAGTGGATTAAATTACAACATATTTTGCTGTTGTGAAACGAGTCAACAGTGATATTTACTGTGATCAGATAAAGTTAATTAATTGTGTTAACCAGCTAGCTGTAGTGTAACTACAGCTAGCTAATTATAAGAAGTGTGTTTTGAAATGGTCTCATTTGCTCTGTCTAAAGCTAAGTTCACACTGGAGGCCTTAATGCTCAATTTAAATTTTTTTGTGAAATCCGATTATTTTGCATGTTTGTTCACATATCCAAACATATGCAACTAGTATGTGATCTCCTGTGTGAACTGCATTAATTAAACGCAAGTGTCCTGCATGTGCAGTAGAGGAGGTAATGATGTCACAAGCAAGCATGCTCTGTGTTTTTGGAAGTACACACGGATGGTAGTGCCGGAGCACATCTAGCGATCTTTCCCAACCTTAGAAACACTATCTTTTCAATATAAATAATACTCTCTGCATCATTGTCTACCATGGTTGTTGTTTTTCTTGCCGCTACTGTCAGGTATTAATGGTGTAGAGTTCGGATGAATGCAACCCGGCTGTTCAGACACAGGTCGCATTTTAAAAGATCAGATTCATATCGGATGGACAACATAGCTAAGTAGCCTGGAAAAAATCTGATCTGAGTTGTTCAGAGTGCCATGAAAAGATCAGATACAGGTCACATATGAGCAAAAAAATATAGTGTTCTAAAATATGGATAATTTATGTTACCACAATGAACTGATTTTTTTTGAATACACAAACTCCCAATACATCTGTTTAGAAGCCAATAGAGGCTTTAGTCTTGATACAGAAATCTTTCAGACCAACAAAATGCAGCAGCCTGTCTGATGTCATCCAGAAGAGGCTGAAGCAAAATAAACATGACTTTTTCCAGATTTTAGCTTGAATAACCTGTCTTTATTGTTGTTATTCACAAAAAGAGGCTATTTGTATACGAAAGACAATCAAAGTAAACTTATGCGTCTTTGCATCCTCTGTTCAGCTAAAAATAACTGAAGTATGATCTTTGAACAGAAGTATTTTTACACCACCACCTTTCCTAAGTGGCTATTTTGCTGTAGGCCCATGAATATTACTTGTATTATTTAATCATTTTTTATTCATACAATCATATTGAGATTTAAGAGTCAAATATCATAGAGAATAACTGTAGTACAGTAACTAAAAACACATTACAGGGAACAATGCTGCCTTGTTATCCATGTCCATTGTCCATCTTTATGCTTCAATCTATAACGACTTGATAGCTGACCTATTGCTCATTTTGCTCACCTGCCTGTCTCTGCTCTGTTACCAATTATCTCTCATCTTATCCACCTGCTCCTGCTGCTTTATATAAAGTCAATGATCTGGCCCCGATAGCTGGGCTGAGCCTTATAGCTCAGCCCAGCTATCGGGGCCAAATCCCAAATCATTGACTTTGTTTTTTGAGTTTGATTTGGTTGCCATAGTTCATGGTCTTGTTCTCTGAGGACAATGGTGAGAGAGATTTGTAGGATTGTGTTCCTGACTGTTTCGACTGTTTTTGGCTCAGTGGAGGGACCTAGTTTCAATGTACCATAGTTTTACTGATATCATGCTATGACCTGTCTCTCAACCACTGAGGTTCTGAGCTTATTACACCATCACCAGAAGAAATTCTCAAGCCATGGCAACACTATAATGTACAGAAAAATGTTAGATTATTTGCTTGTTTTATTAGATATGATTCAAAATTTCTCAAAGAAACAACATTGATCCTCCCTCTGGAGTTGTTCCAAGCACTTCCCAAGGGGAGAAGGGACCCAAGGATGACCTAGGACACGGTGGAGGGACAAGGGGATGACCCAGGACACAGTGCTACATCTGTCAGTTAGCCTAGGAGCCAAGCAGGCTTCCCCCAGCATAGATAGAGGTGTTGTCTGTGGAGATGGAAGTTTGTAAGTCTGTTGAGGCTGCAGCCCCCGTGATCTGGTCCTGAATGAAGCAAAAGGTGATGAGTATGAGTCCTTGCACTGAGATAGAATCCTTTCCTGAATGTCATTTATTCTGTTAAATGCCAAAGACTGATGTGATTTTCATCTAGTCTTTTTTTCGTATTGATTATGTGTGTGTTAGGACTTGTTTTTCTTACCTTATGGGGATAGTGTAAGGCCTAATTTTGGTTAAATATGCTGCATTGTAGGGACTAACAAGCCTCTGTGGGGACCACTCAACTGGTCCCCAAAACGAAAAGTTATGTTTAGGTCTAAGGAGTGAATTCAGTTTCAGTTAGGGTTAGCTATACTTTATGTTCGTAATGGTTAGGGTATTGGTATAGAAGTGAACAAAAAGTCTACATAAACATGGCAATAAGAGTACCAACTATGTGTGCCCACGGACACAATGATTGTGGCAGACAGAGCTTGGGTTTGAACCAGCAACCCTTCTGTTTTTAGGACAATCTTCTGCACTCTATGCAGTTGTTGCATATTATCTACTCTGCTAATAGCAAAGTATGCAATATCCTTATGTCATTTTTCTTATATTTAGGAATTTAACCATACCTTTCTGTCTTCTGTCAGTTGCAAGGGTGCATATAGTTAATCACCTATCTCTCCCTCAGATCATAACCTGGGATATCTCCAGAAAACAGAACCAAATCTAACTATATAGTGAGGAGAATGTGTTCTTCAAACTATCAATACCCATTGGCTAATGCAACAGTTACTCTGGAGAAAAAACTCCAGACATAAGTTTGGAGGAAAGAGTCACACTGACATCTTGAATTGTTAAAGTTCAAAACTAACTGGTGCTGCTTCCTGCCTAAATTCTGAATGATGATACTAGTTTACTATTATTCTACACACAAGAGAAAAAAAAAGCATTGTGTCTTTTTCTAGCTCTCAGATAAAGTTCAAATAACAAAACAAAATTGTTGGGAGCTGGAGAAGTACCACCTTCCTCCAGCAGAGTCCGCCGTGGATCCTCCTGAGCTGAGCCTCCTGCACAGCTGCAGCCCATTCCATCATCAGAGGATCCACAGTACTTAAGCTGTCTTCAGACCTTGCCTCAACGCCGCAGTGTTGATCCAGTTGGTTAGCACCTAAGCCTAGAACCTCTGAGAACCTTTGTTGACTTTTGAATCCAGACTGGATTCTAACTTTTTCTCTGTCTTCCAGGAAACCAGTTCTTCTCCTGTGAAGCTCTGGAAGAGCTTAACCTGCCGAGCCTGCCCTCTGAGCCAAACCTGAAGCCTCTCTCTGAACTTCCATGCAGCTCTGGACCAAGAGCTGGAAACTCAAAGTCAAGGTCTGCTCAATCTCAAGAAGTAAGACGCTGAAACAGCTTACGGACTCTGCTGAACAAACCCTCTCCAGACCCAACAGCCTCCCTCTCAAGTCTTTAATCAAGAACCCTCAAGGTACAAATCAGAAACTGTCAAGAATCAAAC
>NW_015151142.1:155053-159695 GCF_000732505.1 Cyprinodon variegatus
GACAATGCAAACCACCTTTTTTGCAGATTCATAACAGATACATATTTACCAGGCTCAGAAAAAGCTTTGTTCCAGACCACCGCCCCATCACTCTGGAAGACTTTACCTCAAAACATCAGGAAATCTGGCTCTTTAAACCCACCTTTTACCCCTGGCCTTTTACCAAATCCAAATTCTCAAATTGCAAACTTAGGTCTATCCCAAAAAAGGGCTATATAAATTAAACATACTATCATTATTATTGGCCTCACTGAAAGACCACTTGACATACCCTATGTCTGAAAACTCTGGTATTTGGTGGCTTCGGTTAGATCCAATGAATCTCATGATCTCAAAATGCCACTATAGACTTGACAGCTTCAGATATCTAAAAAAGAAAACAACATCTTCTTATACTGGCCTTGAAAAAAGGAAAGCTTCTTTTATAAAAAAAGTACTTTTTGTTTTTCACTGTACTGATGTGTATATCCTTCATCTTGAGGAAAAATTGAGGTTAATATGGTAAATGGTGAATTTGGAGTGGAGATAAGGATTGCAGAAATCGGCATGTCCTTCTGTTACCCACATGCCCCCATGCCGATAGACACAGACAGTTCAGCCATCATTTCTAACCTTATTAGCTCCACAAGCAGCAATATCCTGAGGAGAAGACAGGGTATTTTGTTCCACCCATTAGTTGCTTCAGAGACAAGAGGCAAAGCAGGAGATTAAGAGCAGCCTCTCTCTTGGAGAATCTCTGATTAAGGCCCTTTTCATATACATGCTCTATCAAGTCCGGAGTGAATATAATAGAAATCAAATGGAATATCTCTCTGTGATGAAAATGATCTAACATGGTAATTTGCATGTGCTTATCACCATTATGGATCAGAGATACGCTAACAAATGAGTGCGAGGAAGAGCAAGAGAAAGGATAAACAGATCTGACTCATGATGGGGTCTGTGCCGCGCTGGAAGCCAGGGACAATTCAGAGCCACTGCATGTCCACTTTAAAATGTCAGGAAATGCATATGCATTAGTGATGAAGTCAATATATTCTTCACTGACCCTCAAATATTGACTTCTGGGAATACAAGGGAGGAGCAGGGCACTGAAGACATCATTGGGTTTTAAAGCAGCTACAGGAATAGAAATAAGCCAATACTGGAAAGCTGATATACAAGGATGATTTTTGAAATGTGATTATTTAAAAATGTTTTTGCCGATAATTCAATGTGTGTTGCAGTTAACGCAGATATGTCACCCCCAGTCCCCCACCAAATGAATTGTCGATGTCTCCTGTTAAATATGAAGTGCCTTAGTGCAATTTTGTGTGATGAAAGCCCTAAAAAGAAAAGGCAATGACATATTTGGACAAAGATTGAGCAAACATGGCTACAGTGGTCTGTCAATTTTACAGAAAAAACTCCATTTTACTTGCACCCCTGCCTTGCTTCTGTGTTTTCCTCTATGAAGGAAGAAGAAGAATCCTAGTTTGCCCATGCGCACTGAGCAATTTGCCCATGACCAATTTATGACGGCCGACTGAATTTCATGTTTGATCTTCTCCCTACCTTACGATTCCTCGTGAGAGGCTGATCGACCCTTGTTATCCCCTGTACACTACACGATGCACAACGCAAGAGGCTGAAAGTCGGCCCCATCGAAAAACATGAACACGACTGGAGAATTGCCCCAAAAATGGCAAAAAAAAATCATAGTGTATGCTCGGCTTAACACCAATTCACAGGGATTATCGTCTCAAGCCCCTAAAACATAAGTCAGTTCACTCCAATTGTTCAGATTCTAAGCTAAGTACACACATTTAAAATGTATCCAAATAATAAAAAAAAATGCTGTAAGATTAATTTTAAATTTTAATTGCTTAAAAAATATATCCATCTAAGTAAAACTAGCAGGTAGAATTTAGTCAGTGACTTGCAAAAAATGTAGAGACAGTAGACTTTAATTTGCCGTGTATGGTTGACTTTGTGTAAGGAGCATTCATGTAGCAACAGTAGGAAGGACAAATCCCCTTTAACAGGAAGAACTAGTAGAACGCCTTCTCCATGTCAGGATTTGGTTGTGGTTTCAGAACCCAAATGAAGAGGCAGGGAAGCAGAGGTGAGTTTCTTGTTGATTTAATAAATGTTAACAGATAACTGAGGCAGGAATCCAAAAATCAAGCATGAAAAAAAAGTAAAACAAAACAGAAACCATGGGGACATCAGGGGAAAACAATCTTGACGAAGAAGACACAGTGAGACGGAGTTGGAGGAAGTTTGACGAGGAACCAGCACGGAGGAACTGCACAATGAGTGTATTTATGGGAGACTGAACAAAGAGAGGACTAACGAGCAGATTGGGAGCAGGTGTGAACAGAGCAGGCAGGAAAGGAGCTAAGGAAAAAGGAGAACACAAGAGGGCAACAGAGGGCAACAAATAAAAACCTGAAAACTGAAAAATAACCAGAAAACACAACAAAATAAGAATTAAACCAATAAAACTAGAAAACATGGAGCAAAGTAGAACTGAATACTCAAAAGAAAACATAAAATAACCAAGACTGTGACACCCTAAAGATAAACTGGGGGTTTGAGCAGACTGAGCAGACACACAAAAAGTAATAAACCCACTTATTCTGGGCAGAACAAAATTGTTTTGTATTTGTCAAATGCCTGAGAAAAGACAGTGAGAACTTTGTTTAAACTAAAAAGTTTCCATACATTCCTTAGTAATCAGACATGTGTTTAATGGTACAGTGTGTTTAAGGTGTTGCCTTAAAAATCTCAATTTAACCCCATTGTCTTAAAATTGCTAAAGCCTTATTATAATTAGTACTTTCCCAGATAGTTTGAAGTAACCCGAATATGTTCAAACTTCTGGACTTGAAAATAAACTGAGTGAAAAAAGGCTTTCAGAACAGGCTTGATCTCTTGATATTCTGAAATTAAGCAAAGACATATACTGCAATCAATTCTTACTCAACTGAAACAGGTATATTTAGCCTGATGTTTTACAGTATGAAAAACACGAGACTTAGATTAAACCGTGTAAATCTATCTTGCATGTAAAATACAGCATTGTGAGATTGTTCCAACCTGTGTATATTTTACAAAAAGTTAGTACAAATAAAACCCCAAAACATTAAATCTATCTCGATCTTAACCACAGAAAGAATACATCTAATGTCAGAAAAGAACTGCTATTACAAAATTCCCACTGATGTCAAAAAGTAATGCACATAATTCCCTGGATGACCCAAAACATAAAAAAAAAACTTCCCAGTTCCATACATCACCAAAGTGACATTTTGGGGCTTTACCCCTTGAACATTACTACTTTCAAGAACGCATCTTCATATGGATGAGTTCCCTATTAAAATTACACCTGAAGGGGAATATTCATTTTCCCAATGCGAAAAAAAATAATGCCATGGAGGAGATGCATGGTGACCAGAAGTGCACAGAGAATACTGGAGTCTGTGCACCTGCAAATTGTGACATGGTGGAAGGATCTCATACCCATGTGATTTAGATATATTCCTTTCCCTCTGCTATTGACCTGATTTCCAAAATAAACTGCTGCTTTTGAAGCCAGTCTGTAAGAAAATGTAACTAATTAAGGAGAATACTGTGAGTAATCAGACAGAAGCTAAAGAGGTTTAATGATAGCTATTTAGCTCAACAGAAGCCAAAGAGTCGCTTTATAAGGGACTTTCTTAAACTCTTACTTCACAAAGGATTTTGCTGATAATATAGGCATGGAAATGAAGGGATGATGCCTTGAACTGATCAAAGGAAAGAGCCCACTTGCAGATGGTTTGAAAAAAAGCAGAACAATAAGGGTCCTTGGAAGAAGATCTGTAGGTTTAAGGGAATTGTTAAATCCAGCCAAGTTTTTCTGAGTGTCTTTCTATGCTTTAAGATGTGTGTGGCATCAATCCATTTGGTCTTCAACACTCTTCCTCACATCTTGTCTAATATCTGAGCAACATACACTCATCCCATTAGTTTTTATAAATGCTGATATATTCACTTGTGATTCTAATAGTTCTTGACTGAATTTTTTATTTTAATGACTCCCTTGTCTCGACGTGAGAGTAAAATAAGAAAGGAAACGTATACTACAGCTTTCAAAAGTGCTCATATGTTTTGAAATTCACCAACTTTTGTGTTTCTACAGCCACACACTTTAATCCATTTTATTGGGATTCTATGGGAGAAAAAACATAGAGGTAGCAAATATTGGTGCTGTGAAAGAAAACCCAGAAGAGACTTCAAAAGCTTTTGTTTTATTGTATTTAGACCCCTTGAGCTATAGGGCTGTTTTTCTACCAGCTGTGCAGAGTTTAAAGCTAAAGTTTTCATCAAATCACTTTTGCAAACACTCCTGAAGCTGAGTCAGGTTATAGGGAGTGTCTTGACCAGGACTAAACTGGATTAACATCTCAGCTGGAGTATTCAAACAGATGTAAACAATTTAAGCTAAACCATTCTGAAGAAGAGCTGGCTGTGTATTAAAGACCATTGCCCATTGTCCTTTCCTGTTCTACTTACATTGCAGTGTCCATAAAATCTGTAATACTGCCTGCATGAATTATAATAAAGCTATTTATATGCATAAATCAAGCAGAATACTATGGCCATAGTCGTATTACTC
>NW_015151142.1:159905-186424 GCF_000732505.1 Cyprinodon variegatus
CCATTGTCCTGCCTTGCCTCTGTCTGCAAGATAGACTTGCAGGCCAAACTGTTTAATTTCATTTCACTAGAGCATATTCTTTGACATATTTGTTGCATGCCTGACATGGCTTGTATAAAGGGACTCATATCCTTCTTATAATCTAAATAATCTGTGATTATTATCAGGGGGATAAGAGCACAAGTCCATACAACACTTTCAGATTTTTATTGAAAACAAAAAGGAAATACCTTTTAACTGTTCTTCTACTTTACGATTCAGTTTTATAATCCATAGAAGTAGGTCCTAATGACATACAAATAGATTTGTGGTTTAATGTTCCAAAGTATGAAAAGGTCAGAGTATTGTAAATGTTTCTGCAGATGTGTTCCCTCCTTTTGAGCCTCTCTCCTGAGACACAATTAGAGGCAAAAGTTTTTTGATGATGAGAAACGCTTTTAGGTAGATTTTTTTTCACTGCAGTGTATATAGGATTAACTCTGCATTACATGGTCTTTTAATCCATAGGCATGCTAAGCCAGGAATTAGAATGCATGATTAGTGTTTAAGCCAGCTATTAGATGAGAATTATACTGTAAATCACCCAAAATTGCTTTCAGCGTTTTGACTGCACTAGATTCTGTGTGAAGCTCTCCAGAAAGGCTGAAACAGAGGTAAACTGAATCCAGGTGAAACCCTATTGACTGACATAAAAAAAAATAACTACAGTGTTTTGAAGTTTATATTTACCCTCCAATGACTCATCTACCTCCAGACGGTCTCCAATTCTTATTTATGTAGTTATATGTGTTTGGATCTTGGAGGAGTTTCTGACAGAGGTTTCTGAGGAACAAAAGGTCCTTACTGATGGCAGCTGTGGAGACAGAAAGCAAACACCTCACATTCAGATTTCCTTCTCAAACCAACAATCATTTCACTAAACTTAAACCATTGTTTTCTGACTATACATCCTTTAATGCTGATGTTTACATAGTGACGCTGGATTTAGAAGAGCATGGTCATGAATTTCATTAGAACAAATCTAATGTAAACATTGATATTCCAAACACTGAAATTTGCACATGGACATTTGGACCATCTGTCCAACCATCTTCTGTTGGTACATAAAGTTTAATCCCTATTCATGTTTGCAATCACGACTGAAAATCACTGTTTTATGGTTTAACATAGAATTATAATTTCCAGCTGTAGTAGCCTGCAGGCAAATATTCATATGACCTTATTACAGCAGCCTAAAATATTTTTTTCAGTCTGCTCTAAAAACAAATATCTTTGTATTAACATGTCTGACAGCAGGAGCCTGTAGACCTAACAGACCGGCACCTCATATATTGATTTAGAGAGGCCTGAAAAGAAATGTTTAGGGTTTTTTTTGTGATGTTAGCCGGTGATTTGTGCTGACAGTACACTCGTGAGGAGTAAAAACTATGAGTTGTAAAAAAGGGCAAGGGCAAACTCTAGTTTGTTCCTTTTATTTATAAAACCAAAAATTGTTAAAGCCTGTCAGCTCACTCTATACCTTTTCTCCTTGTAACGGTGACATATACTGAGTTGCGTTCTTGTTCCTAAATATTGGATTATTCTTAACTTTAAAGCCATAACTCAAACTGGTTCATCATCCAATCCATCTTGAGGATGGAAACATTGTCTCAGTCTCCCTTAAATACCATCTCTATTCAGTTCTTCTTTGCTGGGTCCTCATCAAACATTCTCCAACTCCTTCTCTCTGAGCCTTCCTCCTTTTGATAGTGATTCCCCTGATGTCTCCTTGGTGTCTGGTACGTTTTGACTAGTTTTCATGTTTTGATTTTTGGACTCCTGGTTTCATGTTAGTTTGGACTTTGTTTTCTTTTTGGATTCCTGGTTTCCTGTTTATTTGAAATCTGTTTTCGTATTTGGATTTTTGGATAACCTGCCTCTGTTTTTAGTAACTCATTATTAAATCCACAAGAAATTCACCCCTGCCTCCCTGCCTCTGCTTTTGGGTCAACTAACCATAACCTAATCGTGATAGCTGCAACCTTTAAGGCGATATTTGTGTAAGAAGTTACATACTACCCCTACTTATCCGCTGTAAAATTATTTTTAAAAGGGTTATTGTGATGTATGTTTCAGTCTTTTCTGAACTTTTGGTTCTTCTGCTCTTAAGTTTTATATATTTGTTTCTTTACTGGTAGCTTGAAAATGCTAACATTAGGACTTTAAAATGTGCATTGTTACAAAGAGACTGAATTGTTTTTTATAAAGACGATGAAACAAGTGCTTTGTTAATTCTATGCTGGTGTACAGTAAGTACCAGATCTGCTCAGGTGGTTAGATCTTCTCGGGGCCCTTCCCCTTTTTATGACATCAACATATGGCAACTCCACTTGGACAAACTGTATTGCACTGGTTTCTAAAGAATCAGATCTCTTCTGGAGTCTCAACATATTATTACCTATATTTGCTTTTATTTCAAATGCCATTGGTGATCTAAAGTAGCCAAAAGAAGAAAACAATCAATGTCAGTCTTGAAAGAAAGTAATAACAAGGTGACTAAAAAAGCCTCAGCTTATTTTTATTCTTTTTATTAAGATCTGAGAGCAGGGGAGGACAAATGGAACATCTTAAAAATGACCATAGTAGATATTTTTTAGGAAAATAACAACAGATATTCTAATTGCAGAAAATGAACAGATGTTGCTGTTGACACAGTTAGTGTAGCTTAATATGGCTGACCGAGCTAAAAGAGGCTAACCAGTTAGATAGTGAGCACAGCTCGCCACAGACACACTAACACTACAGATGCTGCCGACTCGGCACACGTACACATCAGGAGTTATGCACTACTATTGCAAAGTATATGCTGATTAGTGCAGATAAGAAAATCTAATTCAGAATTCATATAGACTCAGTGTGAACTTCCAGTTCCTACTAACAAACAGGATTTTTGCTCTTTGCTAAAGAAAATCGATAATACAGAAAAACATTCAAAGGAGTTTTCCCATTACCTTAGAGCAGTTACACTTGAGCTGCATATACAAATGTAAGAAACCATAACCAGACATGGTCTTAATATATTTGCATTTCAGGGAATCCTTAGATATTGCACTCAATATCCCAATACACTTGCATCAAGTTTGTATTGATTACATTTTAAGTTGAACCTCAGCAGGCAACATCCTAAAGGTCACAGCTTTTTCACCTCCTCTGCTGCAGCATCGTTTAAATCAACATTCAGTAGAACTTTTGCTACTCCTCATATTCCTCTGAGGATATCCTTCCAAGACCTGCTCTTCGTATCTTTTTAGAATTATTCCTACTCCATGTTCCTGGAGCCCCTCTGAGCTACTCTTTCAAATACTCTGCTCCTGCATCAGTATTCAATGATGGAGGTTGCCCTCTTTCTGACTGATATGATTGTTTTTCAGCAAGAGGGATGAGATCTGACAGGGATGTCCACAGGTATACAAGCAGCTCCCCAGAGTCCAGCCAATGTTACTGAGCTGATTCCTAAAGCCAGACACAGAGAGAGGTTGGTGCTGTTTTGACCTGACAAGTGGACAAAGAAACACTGATAAAGTCAAAATGAATTGTCTCGCACAAAAACCCAGACCCTCACTGAGATAAAGCCATTATATTAGATAGAATATAACACTATGCTTATAGATATAGTGCTCTGAGACACTATGTTTGCACTCAGCAAATTGGCAGTCAGAGCTGCCTATTTGAAGGGGTAAGCTTATCTTGGCTGATGTAGGATGCTTTATTGAGAATGGCAGTGTGTTGGGAATAGTTAGGCATAAAATGTAGCGAAATAAATGTATTCAGCACTCTTGACATTGAAGCAATTATTTCAGTCTCATTAAGAGCTGCTATATTGCACCATTCCTTTATTTGCTATGATTTCCTTAGAAATGTGTGCCAAATACTTTACAAGGATGGTGAAAAAAACTGGTATCTATTGTTGGAGAAATATTTCTGAATTCAGCCTAGCAGAGACAGAAAATCATTGCAAAAGATGGCAGCTGGCATTAGAGATGAAAGATCAGAGCTATATACGGAGAATCTTAGAAAAATAAACGCACCCATTTCAAAATGAAAGGTTTTTGTGATGTAAAACTGAGACCAAAATGAGTCAATATGGACATTTTTCAATGTGAAATGTTGGGATTATTTTTAGACAGATATCCTTTAGCAGCTTTTTATTCAGTTTCAACATACAATGACGTTTACTACTCAACAAGTTGGTAAACATTTGGAACTGGTGCTCAAAATTTTCAGTTTAGTTACTTCAGACTGTAACACAATCACCAACAGGGTCACTGAGAAACTTCTAAGTCTTGAAAGATGAAGAGGACCGAATGCTTTAGCTTTAAGCTCAAAAGTTGGTGCTGGAATTTCCTTGAGTGTCGCTTTCACCTCATTGACCTGTACAGTTATGCAAAAATATATTTCATATATCACTGGCAATTAGGAATTAGAATGAATTATGTATTCAGTCTAATATATGGGGGGGAAAAAATTGCCTTAATCCTTTCCACCTGGGGGTTCCACTACAAGTCTCCACCAGAAGCTTTGGAGCCTCACTGTCTTGGTTGTTCCTTTAACTGTGCCCCATTCAAAGTACCACAGTAAAGAAGAACGATAAGAATTAAATGTAAATGAGTATAAATAAAGTAGTCACGGTTTAAAAGTGGTCCTGTTTCCATGCTTAGTCCTTGACTGGTCCTTTACTAGCAATCGACAGGTCCATGGGGCTAATATAATCTCCCATTGTCAGTGAGGCATCACTAAGTTGCCAAAGTCTTAACCAGCTACACTGTTTATGGGTAGAGTTACAGTAAAAGCTGGTTTATGCTCAGAAAACAGGTTGTCTGCATGTGTGTTGCAGTGAACGCATATATGACTCCGCCCCTTCCGCAGACACTCTGGTGTACCTCTTCAAAATTGTAGGTGAACGCAGACAGTGCTGCAGACAGGAGGCCTCTGATTGGTCCATTCTACATCCGCTCTACACTATGTGTATTTCCTGTTTGGTACCTTACCGGCTTGTTTTGTATGTATGTATGAAGCTGACTAGCTCGAAGAGCGAGGTGTGTGAGAACACTGGGACCCTTTTTCCACCTGGATCCCCGCTCTTTTTAGCCCCTTGCGTTTTTCCACTTCCTCACCGCCTCAACCGTATCTAGACCCACAGCTATTTCGTGATTGTCCCTCTTGCATGTGGCGTGCAATAACATAGCGCAGACCACGCTTCAAAATTGGGCATAAATCAGAAATATCTGCTTCATACCTGTGACAAGCTCACTGCGACACACACTGCTGCGGGAGTATAACCAGCCCTTAAACGTGGACACTCCCAGCAGAAATAGAGAGGCAACTTCAGTACCTGGAATTTGAGGGGAAGTTGGCTAGAAACCGAAGGCCACTTGGCTGGCTTTCAGCCTGAAGGGGAACTTTTAAACTGCTACTACTGTAACAGATGGTTGTCAAGACAATGATGGTCTACAGTTCATTCATAATGACATGGGCAATATAAGGCATAGAAGACAGATTGAACTTGTAAAAAAAAGCTTATTTTCTTTTTGCTAATGATTCTGTCACACTTAACTGAGCAGTTTGAAAGGATATTAGCACCAAAACCAAAGCCCTGAAGGCAGAGGTCATCTCTAGCAAGCTCAAAGGTGTAGGATTATTTATAACATGCCAAAAACCTGTGAAATTAACTCGCTCTTCACCTTTAACTTCAAGCAATGGATGAGAGGGCAACCGCACAGAAGCATGCGCTGCACTAAATTCAGCTTGTGTGTAGTAGAAGTATAGAGGAGAAAGATTAATGTTTTCTATAGCAGACCTTGTTTAATTACATCCTGAAGAATGGAATATGAGGGCATCAATTATACCCACTCACCTGGCAAATGTTGAGCATTAGGTAAACAGGAGGATACTGTTTACTCTTGACAAATGTGCTCCTGAGAGCCTGAATCATTGTGAAGGGCACAACCTCTGCCTCCCACAGATTAATATTTATGAAGGCAATTTTGCTTTTTTTTAATTTTCTCTGAGAGCTCAGCAGTAGCCAGAGTTTATGGGTGTTTATTGGAGAGAATCAAGCCCCTTAGGAGAGATTTAGCCATATAATCTAAATCTGTTGTGTGTTTTTGCTGGGTTTTCTTTGGCTTAATATGCCAAATAATCAGGACTTGCATAAGGTTTGTTCCATGGGATCTAAAACTGTGTCTTACCCCTCACTCTTGGTCTGAACCAAATATCTTTTAAATATCAACTGCCAAATGGATTTATAGCCACATTTTCCATTTTTTAATGTGGTTCCAATATACACATTACACAAGAACAGTTTAAATACTGAGTAAAACTACTATGAATATAGAGATTTCAAGTTCAGTCCTAAATAATACTTTTAATGAGGGCTGCAATCTTAATACCTCTAAAACCTCTACATATTTTTAAACAACATTTATCCAGTAGCAGTACTTGAGACACAACATTTCAAGTACTTTGTCTATGGTGACATGTTAATGCCTGGTAAAACACGGCTAAGTGAGAGAATTCTCTGAAAATTTTAGAGAATACAGCATAACCCTGCAAAACAAGTGAAAGGATAAAACAGGGTAATAAATATGCAGGATAATCCATGTATGGTTTATTCAATGTTTTAACTGTTCACTTAGCTCAGTGCGAGCGGCTATCTGCCGAGGCTGACTGGGGTTCAAGGAGACAGAAGCAGACATACAGAAAGAAGCGGAGATAACAAAAAGGTGACTGTCAACCAGCTCCACAGGCGGCCTCGTCCAGGAAACACAGAGCATGGTAGACGAGCTCCGACCCAGCTCCATTGTCGGAGGATCCATCTATTCAGAGAAACAGGACTACACTGAAAAACAGGATAAGCTCCAACATCTATAAACTAAGGTGTTGACGGCAGGGATCTTGCATCACCCCTGGACATAATATTTCAAATTTTTTGATGCTCCCAAGATGCAAGAAATAAATTTAAGAAACGTTTTTGATATGTGATTTAAATGACAGATCCTGATCAAAAATAACACCAAGATTTTTTACTTTGTTATCTGAGATCAATTTAAACCCATCCAAATGAATTGACTTATAATCTTATTTTCCAAAGACTATACATTCTGTTTTGTCTGCATTTAGGTGCAGAAAGTTAAAGGTATAATGGAGGATGTTCTCTTTCCGGGTGGATCATCAAAATAAGTGGTCCTCCTAATTGTCAATCATTAAGGTGATATGTTTACATAAGGTTGTCCTACGTGCTCATCCCCATTTTCACTTACCGGTGGCTAGTCTGAAATAGTGGAAAACTTTCAAATCTTCTTTTGGAAAGTAAGCTTGTATGAGTGATGCAAACATATACAAATGCAAAGCTGCTCTTCTGATGACTTAAGATTCTTCTCATGAAGTGGTATAATACTTTTGAGATGACAGCAGTCAATAAAAGGGGTCTTTTGTGTGGAATTTAGAAAGACTCTTTGTAATATAAGCTGGGCTATTAAAATCATTTTCGACTGCTAATTTGAAGTGCATTGTGAGCTATCATATTTGACTTTATTCAAGCTGTTGGCAGAAAAATAAACAATATATACCCATTTCCAACAAAACTAATGCACTATGTATGGCATCAGTGAGAAAATAAACACAGCACTTTCCTGCTTTCTTTGCTCTTCTCACTCACCCCCTGGAGATGTTGTTTATCTTATTTATCTGCTGTCCTGGATGCCTGAGCTTGGTGAGTCTGTTCTTTGTTAGTTGTTTCCTCTGGCAAAGCAAATAAATAAATAAATAAATCTTATACCAAACAGCCTTCAATGTGGGCAAAACTAAATCTCACCTCCTCTCCTACTTGCGCTATTTCCTTGCCTATCAACTATTTGGCCTAACACTTCTAAAATCCAAAACACATTCACTCGCACAGTTATATACAGTTGGACAACCTATGAGTGTAAAGCTTGAATTAAGCTTACAACAACACACTACATGTGGAAGTGAAAAACACAGTTACTCAAAAGATTTATTAAAGTATCTTCGTCTCATAGAAAAGTGAAAGTAATTTCTTTCCAAGAAATTTTCACTATCTGTTGATCGTATATTGATGGCAAAGTCACAAGATATCCCTAGAAGTTTAGATTTGGGAACCCTAGCTGGTAGGAGCTGTTGCTCCTGCACTATGCTTTTAAATTTTTTCTAGTGGTAAATATTATTTCTCTGCACTGCATCTGCAAGGTGGGCATTTAAGCTAAAATTAAGTTATTTATAGGTTCAGATTTTACTGTCATGTCACCATAAAAGTGACCAAACAAAACCAGATCTCTGGCCACTTTATACATAGCCTTACAGAGCTTTACATCACCACAGAGTTTATTGTATTTGATTGGCAATTGAGCTGTAGAAATGTAAAGTGGACTAAAAGGATACTTTTGGTGATGTACTTACCAATTCTCATACCCAAAAGTAAAATCTACACAAAGCTATGGTCTCCAGACACCCCTCACAGTAATCAGTAAACAGAGCCCACCCGTGTGAAATTTATTTTCTGTATTAAATCAGCTGTTTTGTGAATACTTCAGAGGTTTGATAGGGCTTTCTAAAACTTGATGGGGTAATGTTGGTTTAAAACAAATAATGGCTTGAGCGTCCCCCTTGGTCAGTTTCGTTTAGGTAGATGTGACTACAGCAATCACACTAGGAAGGAAACCAAAACACCATATGCACAACACCTCCTTTGAATGGTATCAGTACAGTTCCATCCAAAGTCTTAAGGGGTTCCCTTATAATGTAAATAGGATCCAACATTTATCTTCTATCATTTACATAAAGCCTCCTGCGAGTTTCAAGACAACTTCTATAACCAATTCAATATCTTTCTCAAACTGAAAATAAAACAATACAGAGGTACACATGGCTGGTTTAACTAGTTTATTCTGTATTTCTACAAGCTTGGTACTCAGCATCTGCTTCCTTTACCTCTATTTTGTATTCCTGTTGTGAACAAATTGGACAAGTTAAGAGTGTTTTAGAGTGGTTCGGAGTGACATGTTGGGTTTACCTGGAGTTTTCTCTGTATGTATATAAAATCAAATTGAATAGAAAATAAATGGTTCATCTTCCTATACTTAACTGATTATCCCATTAAATTATTTAACATTGTTTCATACCGAAAAAGGTGTCAGAGGGGAATTTCAGGAGTGGTTGTTAAAAATGGTAACTGGTGATCAACAATCCCCAATCCAAAGTCTCATACCTCACAAAGGTGGTTTGGGAAGGAAGAGCAATCCTGCCTCTTTGATCTCTAATGCTGTAATTCAACTGTGCCAAGTGTAATTAGAGAGTGAGATATAAGACTGTCTGTCACATTTAGAGTCTTTGTCTGAAGAAGTCAGGATAAGGGTGAATTTCTGAATAAAATGGGTTGTAGGGAAAACAAAAATAAATCAGTCTTTATAGTGACATTTATTAAGTACACAGGAATTATGAGGAAAGGGATTCTTATCCAGGGCCTGGCACACCACAATCAAACAATAAAAAAACAGATACAATGAAGCTGGTTTGGTATGTTATACATATGTATATGTTAAAAGATGTATTAAAGAATTTGTTTTCTTGACTCATGTATGTTAAGTCCCATATTATTACAGTGTTAAGGAAGAGTTAACAGATTAACTCAAAGAGAAAGAAAGAGGAGGTTAAGGGATAGATGAGCTAATTAAAGATGATAATATACAGACTAACTTTATTGGTTATTCTGCTAATTTCTGCAAAATCTCAGCTATGTATTTTATCTCACACCCTCGTACACTTCCAATTGCGTGCTTCCCCTATGTTTAATTTGGACTCGGATACTGCCCTTTCTTGCCTGGCTTCAAAAACTCTTCTTGCCTGCTGTTTCCCAATAAATTGAAACAATAAATTGAAGGTTGAGAATTCTCACTGAATTCTCAACCTTACTGATGTCAGGGTGAAACTACATGCAGTTTGCCAAAGCCAGAGATGCACTTGCACTAGATTCATGCTGATAATGGATTACATATTATGCAGGCAGGGGTAGAGCAGCCCATACTATGTTCCCCAACAGGGCTTTGTCAAGGAATAGCAGCATTCTAAATTGCAAACCTAACTGATTTACCTATGTCAGTAAATATCGTGCGTGGTTAACTCAGGGCAAAACTTATTATTGATAACAGAAACCTCCAAAAACTCAGTGATAACCATCTTTTTTTCATGTTGGCAGTGTAAATAATAAAGGGACATTTGACCAAGCTCATAGCTTTTATTATAGGACAAAGGTTCTCCTTTAGGAATTGCTTTCTTCTATCAAAATTGTGTCTTGTTGATCGAATAATATTGACAAAAGAAAACTAAATTGCTTGTAAAAAAAAAAAAAATACAGGTGTAATTTCTGGGTATACTGTGGGTGATCTACAAAGACTGTATATGAAATGGATCATAGGTTCAAAATTGCAAACCACCATATTTCGATAAGGTGCTTAAATATGCTATTTCTGGTTTTGAGTTAGGTATATGGTTTTCAAACCTTCAGATATTTAATATACAGAAAAGACACACATTTCTCTTGACAATGGTGTTACTCTGTTGTGGGCAAGACAGACTAAGAATAGTTATGTTAATTAAGGACTATACATATGATACGATAGGAAAACTAAAAAAACATAACAAATAGGGGAACATTTACTGAACAATATTGTGTTTACATTCTAAGCAAACGTAGTCCCTGGTATTCAGTCATCAGAGTGATGATATACAGGAGTTTGCCATTTTACCCATATTAATAAAAGATAAGATAAACAGGGTAGTGATAAATAAGACCTTTTTAGCGACATACATGTGGTGAATCTAATTTAATTACTGAATAGAGATGGTCTATTAGCAAGAAAAAGTGATGCCATTTACCAAATCAAAGAGCATTTATCATTTCTGAGAATAATTTATATAATTATTGGTTTACAAATTGTTTAGGACATATGAGCTGCACTGTTGCATGTATGTTTTGTGCAACAAATATTGCAGAAGGAATTTTCTAGAATTCCTCACACAGCACAAATTCTCTCTACCAGACGTTTTCAGCAGTTGATGATGGACTTTTATTAAACAAGGTTAATCAGGTAATGGTAGATTTATTGTCTAAATGAAAAGTGGTGTTTTTTTTCCAATAAAATATATCCTATGTAATTCCAGAGCATGACCCAACTAACAGGAATAATTCAAAGATGGGGGATCGGTGACAGAATTAGTTCAAATCAGTGGCTGCTGGTGATCTCTAAACCAGGGGAGGCTCAATGCTGTTAATGAAATCCAACCATAACGTATTGCATTAACAAATCTTTATACACATTACTACAAAGGCAAATAATAGCTGTTTTGAAGCAATCTGATAATAATAAACTCCAGAAACAAGAGTTTAGCAAAAGATGACTGTTCTTTCTAAATTATCAGTTTTCCTCCCTCTTCGAGTCTTATGAGCAACACCTCCTCGCTTCTCTGGTCACTGTCTGTCAGAAATCCTAAAGTGGCCTTCTGCCAATCAGCATCGAGCGGCCAGCTTCACAACCCGCCCCCACTCCAAAGACCCCGTAAGAGACAAAGCCTCACTTGAAGTGACGTATTTTGGTGTGTTATCTAATCAGGACCTTTTTTCTTGCTGCTTTCCTAAATTTACAGTTTGCTCAACCCTCAGTGAGGTTTTCTCTTAGAGACTGACAGGCAATGTCCTGCTGCTATAGAGCAGAAGGCAGATCACATCTGAGAGCACGCTCAACAGCTGATTAACGCACAACATATACTCATGAAATCGGGTACCTTTTAGAACATATTTATGGCATCTAAAACAGAGTATTTGACAAATTATTTAACAAAATTTCCCTATTATTCAATAAGAAATTGCCACTGTTTCAGATAAAGGTCCTTGTGTGAAATCAGCTCTTTTAGAGTTTCTGGGCTGACATCATTAGGGGAGATTTTCATTATGAAGCCTGACTTTGTCTGACACTTTTCTATTGCAATAGAAAATACTGATTCAGCTTCCTACAGCTTACTTGCCTATATAATATTAAATTATTCAAAGGTTTAATTTCCACCACACTGAAACAATGGGAAATGTTACAAGCTACCAAACTTGTCAACTAATGTGGGCCAAATTTAACACACTGAGTGTGAAAATGCCCATGAGTAAAGCAGAGTTGGCATATCAAAAAAGAAAAAGACTTGAACATCACATTACCCTCTGATCAATGCATCACCTGAAAATGGAAAGACTAAGAAACAACTGCAAACTAACCAAGGCCCGCCTTTCTATCTCAAGCTAGAATAGTGAAACATAGATTACATGACGAGGGATAATTATAATATGATGCATAATCCCAAAGAATTACCTTGAAACATTACAGTGGTACAATTAGCCTGTGGGGATTCTTTGTTTTTAAGGGTTGCAATGACATGAGACTAAATGCAAAGCATAATAATGTGTTAAAGGTATTGTGGAGGATTTTCAAAGAAGACTTGAAATCTTTCCACTATGTCAGACTCACCACCGGTAAGTGAAAATTGGGATGAGCACAAAGGATGGCCTCATGTAGACATATTACCAGAATGATTGAAAATTAGGAGGATCACTTATTTTGGTGATTCACCCAGAAAAAGAACATTGTCCACTATACCTTTATAATGAGCCAGCGAAACTTCAAACATAAATCTAATTGAGAATTTGCTAAGATTTTTGTTCCACATATGCGTTGCATCTATAAAATCAGAGTTAAGCAATATGGGAAAAAGCAATAGGGAAAATTCTTTTTCATATGTTGTAATAACGTAGAAACATAGCATAATAAACATGAAGAATAAACCTGAATTAAAAAAAAAAATCAAATAACGCAGACTTACTAAAACTAAATGACATATTTTCTAGAGTTTTATCAACAAAATAAGTTCCATTGGCTTCACCAATATAAAGTGCTTTGCTATTTTATCACATACTCCATAAAACATTGAAATCTTTGGTTATAATCTGACTGTATGTGTAAATATTTCATATTTCACTCCTGTATACTTGCACACGTCGACATGCAGACCCCTTTTAAATCTAATTTCATTTGGACAGACTGTGGTTTTGAGCACATATTCCCTCAGAAGTCTCTGTGTGCCAGGTGTTGCTGTGGTCACTTCATTTCACGCAGCAAAAGAAATATGCAATTCAAAACCAACATAAATATGACTTATCACCCGAGCTTATGACTTTTATGGGGGCATCAGAAAGTTCCATTTCACACATCATCTCAAAATCTTGTGTAAAACGCTCAATTGAGCACACATCCAGTTATTCATAGGGACTGTGCTGAACGCTCAAAGAATCAAGGACATATTACTGTCAGCGCGTCAGGCCATTGGTGCACAGTTGCCTAAAAGCTTTCTAATCCACTGTCCTTCTTCTCTTCATTACTTTTTCCTCTGCTGAAATTGGCCCAGATTTCATAAAGCAAATCAGTGGGAAAGATAATGGATTTTACCTGGATGCCTCTCACTGGAGTATTTCAAGCAAAGAGCTCAGTTAATGTACGCTAAGTGTGCTGCATACATTTGGCACATGGATAACATCACCTCTGTGTTTGCAGGGTACTTATTTCTCATTGATGCAGCACTGGCTTTCTGGTAATATGAGTCTGTGAAGACAGAAATTGGTGAGGAAGTAAAGGTGATCAACTGGAAAAGTTAGGCTGGATTTAATTATGGCTCATTTGGCTTTCTTCAGGATAATTACACTGATTGCGTGTCAACACACACCTCCTGTAATAAGTCTAATGCTTCAACAAGAAGATGGAGGGTATCTTTCTACTGTTCTTCGTACGGCAGACGTGAAAATTGCATTTTCATCACAACTAGTAAATATATTTGAAAGACATCTGAGCTAGTGTAGTGCTCTCTGTGATAGTTGTACACAGAGGAAGAAGACATTGTTTCACTGAACCATTCCTGCAAACACATCTCTAAAAGTACTCATCTTCCTTCCTTCACACATGGCCTTTTATAATATGGTGGTCCACCCTTTGCTGCTATAAAAGCTCTAACACCTCTGGAAAAGCTTTCCAGAAAGGTTAGTGTTTTTTTTATGATTTTTTTATATACCGTATATATTTTTTAAATGTGCATCTGTTTGGTCAGATGCTGATGTTTAAAAAAGAAAAGGTTAAGCTAATGGGCTCCACTCTAATTCATCCAAAAGGTGAGGTGTCAGGTTAGGGCTCACTCCTGAACAGACGGCTCAGTGCGGAAGGGATTCATGTCCAAACTGTTTATACAGACTTAGAAGCATAAATTGCCCTAAATAGCAGAACATAAGGCTTCAGCTGAAATTAATTCACTTCAGAGATTAGAAGTGGTAGACTGCTTCATTTTACTGAATGGCCTAATTCAATTTAGATTTGGATGATTTTTTAATTTTCATTCCACCATGAAAATAAATAATTTTACAGTAATTTATTATAAACCAAGAAATAAAACATCTTTGTTTCGATTCCGAGCATATTGTGCTTTAAGCAGGATGTTTGTTTTGGGTTTTTTTGTACCAATAACCATAATACCAAACAAAAATAGGAATCACTGTCTTCACCAACAGGTAGAATGTTTCTCCTTTCAACCTTAACAAGTTCTTGAACCATGCCTTATACTGTGTGCTTCACACCATAGGAAAGGCTGATGGGTAAAGTCTAATGGCTTGCTCATATTTGCTATGGATAGATGGATGGATGTACTGAATAAAACTCTGAAACATTTTTAATCCCTCTAAAATAATTATATCCAGAATTGAGCTTTGTGGTTTTTGTATCAACGCTGAAATTTCTCTTTTAATTCATATTCTCTCATAAAGCCTTCAGGTACACAGATTACTTCCCACGGTTCATAGAATGTATGCCCCGGTCCTCACTGTATGATTACCTTGAGTAGATTATTGGTTTTACTCTTATTGCTAATAAAATAATATATTGATTATCAAAATTATAATAGTATCCATAATGTATTATATTTATAAATTGTTACTTTATAGATCTACAGACATATAAAAGGCTGATGGGGCCTGGTTAATTTGTTTTGGGCATTTATTCTGGTTTTTATTTGTTATTTATTTTATCTATTCCTTTATTTAACCAGAAAACGTAGAACCTGCAAGAAGATATTCCAGGTTTACCTTTAATCTGTGGTTATTAAAGGCTTCCCAGATTCCATCTGTTACTGCAGAGGGTTAATGTGTGAACCTATTGCAACTGTGTAAAGGCTTGAGTCCAGTTAAATGCAGACACTGATGATGGTGTTTTAAGGCCTTTTATTGCGATGACTGCTTTTTGGCAACCAAAAATATTTTGATCTGAATTCAATTGATGAACCATCAATCTTGAATTCAAATATGCATTTTTTTGCTGTCTGTTGCTCACCAGAAGTGTGCAGAAACAAGTGGGAAAGGGGAAGTTCTGTGATACTTTTGACGTCAGTCTGTGAAAGTTCTGGGTGCTGCGGGGCTTTCTGTGTCATTTTATATAAAGGAATTTAGTCCAGGAGAATAGCTGGAGAGTTTTTAGACTTTGCTATACTTTCATATTAATAAATGATGAGGCCATGCTTATTTCAATGACATGGATGTTAGGCTGAGTCAATGCTTGTATTTCCCTGTTGGCCTTGAAGCAGACTTGCCTCTCGCCCACTTATCGCTGATATATGCTCTGCTAAGGCTCTGATCAGGCCAAAGCTCGTATAGAACATAAACCAATGAGTATAGTGATTACATTTTTTATTTCAGCAAAAGTTCACATTTCACTTAAATAAAGATATCAGCATTCTGTCACATACACTTAGCCTCAATGCTATGGGCTGCCTTAAATGATAACTAAAACAGAGCTTTTCTCGGTTTGCTGTCCTAAACTTCTCAAATCCCACTTCTCTCAGCAACAGCTGGACATCCCTTCTATTCAAATGCCACATTCCCCCTGAGCGCACACGGCAGATTGTTAATTAGGACCAGTCTGAACAAAAATTACTCTATTGATTTGCATCAGGCCAGTTTCTTGCAGAGAGAATACAAAATTTGGCTGAGTCGGGTTTGTATAGAAAAGCCCTTCTGTCCCAGCTGCATTGCCTGTTTTATGTCAATTGTGACAAACGTAGCTTTGCCCCCCTGACATATTTATTTGTTATGCGTCATTGGTAGTTTGCCACAGAGTCACTCAGCCTCGGGCCACAGCTTTCCCGCTCTTATGTCTAACAGATTCTGATACGAGCTGCCGGCTGGTCGGCCACAGCACCTCTGGGAGAGCTACAGAAGTTCAGAGCGGGGAGGGGAGGGAGGTGGTGGAGAAGATTTTGAGTGGCAAACCAGGCTGGGATGAAAAAGGGGAAATGGTTGAACACAAGGAGAGAGAGAACTAGGGAACAAATCTAATGTGCCAAGGCCAAACCTAGATAGACAGAGCTACTCTGGGCAATGGAGACATCCAGAATGACAGAACTGGCCACAGTCCAGGTAAGGAGGCAAAATAAGACAGGCTGCATGGAAAATTAACTGAATGGCCAGGGGCATGGCTTCAACAGGCGCGTATGGGAAACTGACAACTGCAGTTGAGCCAGAAGACACACAGGGAATATGTCAGGCAATCAGCTGCAACTGACATGTGCAGCCATGGTTGCTAAAAATCTATTGACTCGATTGGAGGTAACTGCTTCGTGGGTGTTTTTCTTGCAAGCTCATTGAGAAAGGTGGCTGTAGGCCTATTGTGCTTTTGTTTTCTTCTTCTTCTTTTTTTTACTTTATGTTTAGCCATTATTCTAAATTTCAGCAGTCAACATGTGTAGCTGCAGTGTAAGTAATCTTATTAAACTGTCCTCGCCGCTGTGCCATAATTGCTAAGGTTTCCAAACATGGGTGCATAAATTAACACCTGCCAGGGAGCTGCTATATTGCAGCAGTTTTTCACACCCTCAGAGACGTGCTATTTAATCTGCTCTTTTTTTTTTCTAAACAAAGCAAATACGAAACAGTCTTCAACCTGCACCATAAAAAGGATCTTTTGAAGGGATTAAACATCGCTTCTGTACCAGAGATCTCTCTCTACTAAACAGCCACAATATTTTTAATCAGTGTTCACTGCCTTCCGCAAGTGAGTTTAAGTATTAAAAAGGCCAGTCCTTTATTTCTCACCGTCTCTGCAGGCTCTTTAGATAAGTACTTTTTTATGTAAATATGCCACCATATTTCAGTTCAGGTGTTTTTTTGTTCTTTCGGTTTTATTATATTATTGACTGTCAGCCGTCTCGCTGCATTCATTTGTGCTCACTGTTTTTCATCTTTTAATGTTTTCCTACTACTCTTGTTTTTGATGGTCCAAATATGTTTACATGCAGAATCTCTCTCCCTCTAATGATTTTGTATGAATGCCTCCTTTGTGGCAACAATAGCCACACATAATTTTTGCATGTCTGTTTGTACCTTACCTCTAGAGGTCCTAAAAAAAACTGTGACTTTTATTCTAGTTTCCCATTTGGAATAAAATCTTTACAAATGATAATCCATTCATTCATTTGCATATCCTCCATCCATGGATATGTGTGGTTTGGTCTTATATAAAATCTATAAAATGATGAAGGCACACATGCAAAAAAAGTTTTGTAAATGCTTTCTGCTTAATTTTAAATGCAATTAAAGATCTGCTGTGCTACAAATACGTTATCACCTGTTTTAGGACATGCAAAGCTTTTCAAGATCAGGCCCTAAGACTTGAAACAAGATAAAATTGTCATTATACTGTATATGTAATAGAAATTGTTTTTTGTTTTTTGTTAGAGCAACTCTAAAACCAGAACAAACATTAAAGGCAAACATTTTACCAAGCTGAGTTTTATAACCCCAAACAGTCATTATCAGTGATGGTAATCCTATTAAGGTATTGTTAAACCAATGTTGTTTTCTTTTTATTATTTCATATTTTTTTTCTATATATTTATTTCTTATCTTTTGTGTACCTGTGTGCTTACATTTGCCTATTTGCATTGTTGTTGACAACTGAACACCGTCATTTTCTTCACCCACATTTCTTTTCTTTTCTATACTAAATAAATTTTGCTTGAGCAGTATATATTTTCAGGGAAGAAATGAAACAATCTACAGTATGTTGATGAATGAATACTACCAGGTTTGTCTTATAAACAACTTGCAAATAGAGAAAGTAAGAAATAATCTTCCTCATAGGAACAGCTTTTCAAGTGACTGATAGGATCTCAGATCTTTCCATCTCAAACACTGATTTCATTTTCATCGGTGTGGTTTATGATCCACAATAAAGCATTCAAAGCCCTCAGACATATCTTTTACCCTTCAAATTCCAAAGGACGACTCATTTGTGATGGGAATGTTGATTAGAACTGAACACGCTCTATGCAGAAAGGCTTGTGACGCAGTGACAGCCAACGCTATTTACTGCATGTTTATCTACTTCGAAGCAATCCTATTATCCCATTATCTCATTATCTTTGCATTCTGCCGTGACTTCATTTGTTGCATTGTGCTAAATGAGTCTTATTAAGAGCCGCCTTTGTCCTTGAGAAAAGAAAGAAAGGAAGAACAGACTGAAGGATCCTGTTAGATATTGTTCCTTTTTTATCTCGTATATTCACATTTTCAAACGACACCGTTCTCATAACGTTAAACTAGATTCATACGGAGCACATTATTTTTGAACTTCTATTGAGCTAATTGCTGTATAATTTTCAGATATGCAAAATCAGAAGCGAGGCAAATCTCATAGGGTCTGCCATGAGGTATAGTTTCAGTCTGACAAGAGTTAGAGATGATTATTTAAACGTTATGCTGACACTTTCATGATGGTGATCTCAGGATTATGATTGTGACTCAACAGTACCGGAAAACTGTAGACATAAACTGTTTAACATCATGTCAATTGTTAACAAAGCGCCAGCGAACAACTGTTTGTGTACTGTGTTGTTTTTAATTTGGTAATGCAAACAGTGACTCACCAGGATTAGGAAACGTTTTTAGTTTTCCGACTTGATAAACAAGAATGCCTACAGGATGGGATTGACGTCTTAGAGCTGTTACTCTTGTTTCCCAATGTAAACAGATCCTTTTGTCAAAGGACCTCTGTGATGATACTGCTGACTTTCAGTGGGAGAGCTTGTTCATTTCAACCATTCGATAAACATGCTGCTGTGCTTACTTAACCAATTTACATAATCATACAAAGCATTTAAGGAGGTGGAAAGGCATTTCTTTTATGGTACAAAATAAAAACGTTTCATTTGAATGAATCTAAAGAAAACCATTACATATATATATATTTTTTTTTCAAAACCTGTACATTATCGCCAGAGAGATTTAATTTCACCATAATTATGTCTCAACATGTGCTGCATTCCATTTAACTCTGAACGAGAAACTGTTCTGACATCATCTCCAAGTTGAAAGCTCTCTAGTTTCCCTTTAGTCTGAAAGCCCAAAATAACATGGACACTAAATCCACTTTTGGGGGCATTAGGGTTAAAATGCAGACTTCCTCTTGTAATATTAAAATACAGCAACAGTGTCATTTGGTTCCAAAGTACTACAATTTAACAGTCATGTTATTTACAACACCGATAGCAGTAATAGCACTCATATCCCTGGCTCTTGGGTATATTTCAGATGAATCATCACAAAAATCCTTAGATCTCAGGATAGAAAAGTTGTTTACATTCTTAACATTTTATACAACCTCTATTACAGTCAGTAGTGCTTCTTAGGTCTGTTTAGGCCAGTAAACTTTAGAATAGAGGTTATGAGGTCAAGAGTCAGATCTCTCTCCAACATCATCTTAGACATAGCAAAAACAAACAAAGAAAAAACAATGTGGCAGAATCTTAACCACTGAAAATCAGTAAAGAATAAAACAGCCAGAATTAAATTTGAAAAATGCAGAAATCCAAGCAGAACTGAACAAAAAGAATGACTAAAACAAAAACTTTAACATTTCATACAGACAAAATTGTTCAAATTGAAATAAAATATTGTTTCAATAGAAATAAAATCCAAGTAAAGATAAATGAAAGAAAGTATGATGCAAGCAAGAAAATATAACATGTTAAAATCAACATCATATAAAACACAAAAGCAAGCTGGTGGGTTTTAAGGGAAATTTAAAAATGACATAAACGTTTGCTAAAATGCAGCAGCAGAACATTTCAAAGGGCACATTTAGCTTTCAGTCCCATGAGGAATTCAACCAAAACTTGCATAGAAGTTATTGTTCTGTTCAGGGGGCACATAAACCTAAATATCATCAGCATAAAAATTAAAAGAAATCTAAGGCTTTCTAAAGATGAAGTCAACTGTTAGGAGATATACTGCAGTTTGGCAGCAGGGCCAAGAATTAAGCCCTGTGGGACCCCACAAGGTTAAAATAGAGGAATCTGTGTAATAAATGAATCCAATAGAAACATTTATTTCAGTTGGTTTAAATCTAAATCAAGTCAGAAGACTTGATTTAAGAAAATGTCGATATAAGAAAACAGTCTCAAACCTTGATCTGCATAATTTCTACTTTCTCTCTATGTGAGTCTCTGCAGAATGAACTGATAAATGATGCCATAAATGCACCTCCATAATATAGATGCTTCCAATGCAATCCACAGTTGTTAGTTTTGTTTTGTGGCATTGCTTGGTTCATCAATCTGAAGTTCCTAAATGTAGTTTTCAAGCTTGGTTCCGAAGCATTTATTTCACCTGCTGGTTATCAATCTCCTTTCCCACTTTTCTCCAGGCTAATTAGATCACTACCTGATATAACAAAGATCTCTCCCTATTTTATGTCATTAATGTTTTAACAAATGGTTCAAGACTATTTATTGTTGCCATCACCTGGGGAGTAATGATGTCTGGTCAACAATCACTCTTTTTCTGTCCTTGCAGGCTCGCTGGTTGGCCTTTTTTTCCAACCATTAATTCAAAGACCAGGAAAAGCCAAAGTAATTAAGTATTGATCACACAGAGCAGGTAAATGTACTCAATATCTAAGTCTGACTGAGCATTCGTCATACCTTATAAGTTATGACTTTGGATAATTTTTTACCCTGAGTCAGGCTTGAAATGTTAAAATTGCTACTCTATATTAAGCTAATTTTTGATGATTTGTAAACTTGAAGATTTAAATTTTCTGTATATCCAGTGAATCTTTATTTTCTCTACAAACTCTGAGAGTGTCCTTGGAATTTGTAAATGAAACCTGTGTGTGAATTGTGCAGTATTACATTTTGTTGAGTGATGAAATCAGAGGCTCATAAAAAGTCCCTAAACACAGTGCCAAGTGTAAGTGCTTGTGTTATTATCGACCATATTTTATAATCAAGTCTGTCCTAAAGACTGAGTTTTCTGCATGCTCACCATTGGGAGTGTTTTACTGCTGATTGGGTCACAGTGTTACTGTGTTTCTTATTATTGTACACTCTCCCTCCCCTTTAATTTAGTAAACACACACTGATACACCCACAAGCTGAGCCCATCTGCTCATCCATGTGAATGCAACAGAAGATATAAAAAAACTATTATCATTTAATTGGATAGAAAAAAATAATTGAATGCCTTGTGAGAAAAAATGGGAAAATCATCAATAAGCTACAAACCTTATGTCCCATCATACCTGCTACCTTATGTGTTTTATCGGGAATCTGAAAAAATAAAGAAATAAAGAAAAAATAAAAAATAAAAAAAATCATCATGCTGCATGTTTGCTAAGCTTTTAAAGAAAATAAAAAATCTAGATAAATAGTATCTACACTATAAAGGCTGACTAAATGTTAAATAGGCCATGAAGAACTGATGAAAAGGTAAATATAATTCACTGTTGATGCAAGTAGCAGCCATTTGGAATCCTGAAGTGAGGAACATGTTGATTCAGTTTTTCCCATATATAACTCTGACTTTTGGGGGTGTTCTGGTTGAAATATTGTCTTCCTATTGCAATACTTGCAAACTACAGCAATGCCTTTCAGTCCAGAGTCTAGACTAGTTTGGTGCTTATATTCAGGCCCCTTTTCTCTGATACCTATTCTTTAGTTGGAAATAATGTCTTAGTGTGTTTAAATGCTGCTGTCCTTAAAAGGCCTCAGAGGTTTTGTCCGAACAATAGTGAACAAACCACATCATAATGTCCAAGGACCGCAGCAAATAGATGTGAGAGCAAGCTGTGGCGAGGTTTAAAACAGAGTTTGATCAAAAAATTGAACATCTCTCACAGAGGATTTTTCTATTATTCATCTGAAAATGTCAAGAACACAATAGAGCAAACCTACCTACATCTGGCTCCAATGGTTCCGAACTGACAAGACCAGACAAGGGACGATTTTAAGCCTAGACAACCTGCAGAGATCTTCTGCTCAGGTTGGAGGATTTGTTTGCTGGACAGTTGTTAGTCATTCCTCCTTTGCAGAGGAATTGCAAAAAGAAAGCCATTTTAAGTCCTTTTTATAATTTACCCTAAGTTATTTATAGCACACAGTCAACATGTGAAATAAGGCGTTCTTGTCAATTTAGATCGGAATTTAGCTTTTTTCACTGCATACAAAATTTGGAAACAACTCCTTCTGGTAGTAGTTGTGTTATAAAGTAGGAATGTTTTCCTTTACCTAGTACAGGGAAACTGGCCAACTTTGATGGGAAAAATTCTGTAGCCAAATGCAGGGTAATCAGCAGTTCAGACTGAAAATATGGTTTTAAACCAAACCGTAGTTGACAATGTTGACGAATGTGCTTTATTCTATCTGGCCGATCCTGTACAACTTGGCAATTATTTTAGTCTTTGTATTGCAAAGGAATTACTACTTTAATCTTGATTTCTGCAAAACTTTAGGTTCGTTATGAAAAAATATTTCTTCGACATTCACATGCAAATTCCTAGTCATCTGGGTCATGGCAACTGCATAAGCAAGATGACTTTCAGAGAAACTGAGAAAAAATCAGGTTGCCTCTGATTTAAGCCTGTTTTGTGGTCAATTTAAGAACAGTTTCTACCTTTAATACTTAGTGTTTCCAAAGTACAATACTTTGCTTTGTTTTTATCCAGCTTCTGAAATAGACCAATCAGCCCACAGTGTGGAGCCAATAAAGCCATAAACCCTAATGTGTTTGCATCCTCCAACTTTGCCTGCCTCTTCAGGATCTGGGCAAAAAAACAGCAACCAAATGAGAGTGACGCAGCAGGGAGGGCAATAACATGCATGTTTGATGTGCTGCGTCCCGTTTCTCTGACATGCTTATGGCTGTGCCTGTAGAGGAGTGTCTGCCTCCTTGTTTGCTCTCCCGGTGTGTGCTTATGTGCGTATGTGTATGCAGATAGAGTGCTAGAAAACAGACTGCGCTCCTGCTGTTCCCCACTGAGACTGCGATTATCTGCTCTCTCCAGGACAGAGACCTTAGCCAGCAGCTGTTCTGCCGCTCAGCGACCTTATTGATGAGCCGCCACAAGCCATGACAAGCATGCCTTGTGTCATGGCACACTTGCTGCAGGGGAATTTTGGGCAGGGCCAGAAAGGAATCGAAGGGCAGCTTTTTGAGAGCAGAATTTGTCAAAAGCTCCCACATGCCATGAAGATTGATTTTAGTTTGAATTCCAGCTGTATTTTGTATGTTTTGTACTGTAAGAAAGATAAGACAAACTCAGTCTCATTAAGTTATTCTTGCAAGCATAAGGTCAAAGGTCAAGTATTTTTTTGTAGAATACTCAACAATCAACATTTAATTTCATTTCTATGTATCTTTGTAAGATTATTTAATAGCATTTACTGTGCACATCAAAAAAGTAACATTTTGCTGATTAAATAGAATAAATGTGAAAAGAATAAGAACGGCATAACTGGAAATGGCCAGTCGTTACCACATAGATAGTGATTAAATCTATAAGAAGGCTCTCACTTAGGTGAGAGTATAAATTTTACTTTTACTTTTATACATTAAGTAGTTTTAAAAACACACTTTTACACTTTCACTTGAGTAGAAAGTATTAGTTGTTACCTACACTTTCTACTTAAGTAAAAGTGTAAAAGTACAATTAATACTTTTAAACAATAGTATTTATACTTTCACTTGACTTGTTTCTCCTAAGAAATGTTAATGCTTTTGACACCTCTGTCTATTTGCCTCAGACCTATGATAGAGAACATCCTCTTATAGCTGTTGGATGTTTGAAGAGTTTAACGCCTGCTTTGCTTGTTTGTAAACACCACAGAGCATCTCAGTGAGATCAGATTAAATGCTTTGACCTTTTGACTGGGTTGGACTTCTCAGCCAGTCCTTGGTAAATTAGCTGGTATGTTTTGGGTCATTGAAATGTTGCAAGATCCAGTTTTGCTTGCGCTTGTGTCGGTTCACTGAAGGTCTAATATTTTCCTTCAGCATCTGCTGATATATGCTCAAACTCGTGGCACATACTATGATGGTAAACTGGTCATGACCTTTGCCAAAAAAAAAGTATCCTCAAACCATCACACTTTCACATACATACTGTAAAGTTGACATGGGGTTCCATTCCTGGACTTTTTAGTTTCTGCCCAACATGCCCTCTGTTGTCCATCTAGAAACTGTTAAACTCAGCCAAAGAACGTTATTTCAGAAGCTTTGGAGTTTGCCCCCTTTAAAGGAATCATAACCATGTATTTTACTTAAACAGTCCTTCTGACATTATCTATATATTCACATTTAATCATTTTTACTAGAAGAAATAAATACATAGAGGTAATTTGGACTCCCTTTCACACTTCTTTGTTTGTGTAAGGTTACACATGCGAGTTTGACTTGCATGTATGTGCATTCATGTGGATGTAGCATTAGCAACAGAGATGGGGGATTTGGAGTCAGCAAGTCATCTCTATGTCATGTATTTGTTCTTCCCAACCACTGAACCGGGTGAGTCCAATCTAGACATGTTAATTCACTCACCTGGTTCAGTGGGTGGGCAGTAAAAATACATGACATAGAGATGACTTGTTGACTCCAGATCCCCTATCTCTGGTTAGCAATATTAGCAGTTTGCTATGGTTTATTTACCATTGTTGCCTAGTGTCTTACAGGTAAAAAAGTACACAAGCAAGAGCACTTACTGAGTGTAGGTGGTCGCTGATTGTTGGAATCCTCCCTTTTGGTGGGACACAGACAAAAGGGGTGATAGAAAGGTGGGCTAATGGAAATTAGGACATCATGCTTTATTTGATAATATGAAAGGTTTTCACATTGCACATCTCTCATACAGATAAAGTTGAGGAGGCTTATGGATTTCAAGTTTATCTCAAGCATAGCATGAGCAGCTATGGGTTTACTGATAAAAATGTATTGGTTCTCTTAATATTACGTTCTAGTTACCAGTTATATTATGACAAGGTGGAATTGGGTAGAGAAAGTTTACAAAATTATGTGTGATTTAATATTGCCTGACATTTAATTACTCCTCCAAACTGGTAATAGTGGAGGATAAATCCTTAGCTGACAGTAGACAGCAACAAGTTGGAGAGGATGAACAATTTTCTGCTCAACACACAGAAGAAAGTCCATCCATTTTCCATCACACTTATCCCTGCTGGGGTCACGAGGGGTACTGGTACCTTTCTCCAGCTGTCAATGGGCGAGAGGCGGGTACACCCTGGACAGGTCACCAGTCTATCACAGAGCAGGAGAAGAAAATCTTTAGGCAATTTTTGGATACTCCCTGGGGTCATATTAAATTTAAATTTAACTCTAGAAAGAAAAATCTGATTAGTTTGGAACCATATGTTTTTAAAGAGAAAGATTTTGACATTTGAAAACTTTAGTTACTTTTACTTAGCTTACACTCATTACCCCTAATTTGTTTTATTTGAATTAGTCTGTTCTTAATCTCTTTCCCTACAGTACAACCTTCCCATGTACTTAGAGTTTTTAACTGAGAGTTTTTTTTTTTTCTGACGGCACATATCCTGATATCAGGAATTGTCATCCAATCTTTCTCCTGTAGAAAATGGTGCACTACAAAAGGAGAGAAAATACATTGTTATGATTCAAAATGAAGATGGTGAGAGCTGGCTGCTAAAAATAAAGCGTGCCTGAGTATGCCTCGACTACAAATGATTATTCATTGTCTCTGCTGTAGGTATTCAAATCAAAAGTTCGAAAAACAAATTACATAAGCCTTCTTGAGCTGACAATAAATGTCAGGATTGGAAAATTGAATAGATTTAGCTGTTTTCCCTAAATACTCAACACTAGAACTTGCAGTCCTTAGACAAATGCTAACTACATTAGGACAACAACAAACAAAAACATGCTATTCTTCTTGTTCTGTTTACATGAATACGAAAAAAAAAGCAATCAGTAAAGTTTTATTAGAAGAACTTTCCAAGCTTGACTATGACCTAGATGACTGATAATGTTCCCTTATAAGTGTGGTCGAATTTATTCAAATTTGCACTTAAGTCAACACATAATTTGGGTA
>NW_015151142.1:186974-200460 GCF_000732505.1 Cyprinodon variegatus
TCTCTGCTTAGTCTACTGCCCCCGCGACCCGGTTCCGGATAAAGTGGGAGACGACGAGTACGAGTATTATAACCCATTGTTGGGTTATAAAGGACCAGCCCATGTTGCTGGGCCAAGTCAGTTCTATTTTAGCCCAGCAGCTTGGCTCAATATAACCCAATTTAAGTTATTTCTGACCTACTTGTTTTCACTGTGTACTAACACCTACAAAGAGCAGGAACTGCATTGGGTTCTTCTCATTCTTATATGCAAACATTTTTTACCGTTTGCATTACCAACAGAGAAGCTGTTTTTTATTTGGTTGACAGAAAATATGGCCACTTCACTTCACTGATTATCTTTATACAAAAATGCTGATCAGATATTTCTATGTGCCTGTGTTGCATTTAATTATAAAATTGGTGCATTCATGTTAAAAATGTCCCCTATGCCCAAAACATGATGCAGTTTATTATCAGTAGGGGGAAGCACACTTTTAGATTTAAGAGGCTGGGGCCTCTTTTATGTAAAGACTGTTGTAAAGTATAAATTATTTGTATACTTTTGAGATTTGTTGGGTTTTATGACGATAATAAAAGCTTCTGTCCATTAAAAAAATACTTTAATAATCCGCAGCCTCAAGATGAGCCCATTCCATTGAGGTTCTTCAGTAAAATCATTTCCTTAATCTGTTATTGCATTTTGTTAAGAACTTTATTTTTTTTTTTTTTAGATGGCTCATATCTGTTTGTTTGTGTAATGTTTGTGTATTTCTTCCCTGTTTGTTATTACACAGTTTGCTGAGTAACTCCATTTCATAAGGAGCCATAGTATTTTCACTGGTGATGATACTGTGTTTCATGGCAATGTTCCCATAACATTATAGAATCCAAGGGTAAAACCTTCACACAGGAGCTGAGAGAAAAAAAGGAAATAAGTTAATCAAAACAGAAAGTTTTTTGGCACGAGAACTGACATTTCCAATTTGACTGAGTAACCTGTGTCGTAAATCCACACAACAGATTTGTAATAAATAACAAAATATAACAAAAATGTGAGAGTATCTGATTTAACAGAAAATAAGATTAATGCCTGCTCAGGTATACATGGGTTTTCAAATTGGTTATATATTAGACAAACTGAAAAGGCAGAACTGGAAACATTTGACACCCGAAGTTACTACAAGTAGCTTATGTTCTCAGAAAGATTTTCTTTGTTCTTTTTATAAATCTATTTTCATAAATTTAAGACAACATTGTTTACATACGTGTATTATATTAAGCTGCACTTACAATATTCACCACCGTTTGCTGCCATTTCTCCTTTTCTTCTGAGCACGGAGCAGCCGCCTTGCTTGGACTCGCACTGAATCGGCTGATACCCAAGGAGGATACAGTGGTCCTGTTCCTCCAAACAGGCGAAACAAGGCTGCATTTGCATATGAAGGAGTCTTTTATTCAGAACAGGCCATGGCACCGCTCTATGATGTAATAAGCTGGCGAATCTGGCCTTCTAGTGACGATGGTGAAAAAGGGCCAATGCTGCCTGTGTTTTTAGCCTCACTCCCTTCAGTGTGCCCCAGGGCTTCTTGCCACCATTAGTGTGTACTGTAAATATGCAGATGAATGACTAAATGCAGTGAAAAGCCCTTTGGATTTTTCTTAGTTAAAAAGTTGGTTTATAAGAATAGACCGTCTACCATCAGCATCTAACATGGACCACTTAAGAACAACGATGCACTGAGCAGAACCCATATTATTTCAACAGATTATCCAATAGGAGGCTCGTACCTATTTGCTTAGTTGAATCCAGGTAGCGACTTTGTTTTTTGGCCAGGCAGTGTAGTTCCCATTGACTTTGCTTGTAAAGCGTGGAGAATGGCGCTAGGCTTACCGCACCGTGACGTCACTGCTGGATGATGTCGGGAGTGAAGTGTTACTATATTTGGGCAAAAATGGCCGCTCCCAGACTCAGTAATCGCATCGAAATGTATTGTTTTTATTTTTTTACTGATTAACACTAAATTCATTGAAACACTGCAAATGTATTAGTTTTAGCTATAAAAAAGGACCCATTGGTTATTCCTTGCTGACCGGACTTTTCCTTTAAGACTTTAGCGCTACTCAACAGTTTTTATTAAAAGCCTTATAGTCTTTGCCTTTTCTCGTTGGATTGTTGCCATATTGACAAAATATCATCAAATGCTTCGACTTAATGTGCTGAAGTTTAAAATGATCGTTCATTACTTGTGATCCTTTGCGGTATGATATTACTGTATATAAAAATGTTTTTTGCATCTCCCTTTTTGTTTTTGTGTGAAGGTCTTCATTATAAACCACAATGTGTCCTTAGTTATTTTTCTTGAATAAATAAAATTAGCTTAATATAAGCGAAGCTTTTAAACTTCCTTCTGCAGCTCACAGTCTGACTGGAAGGAGTAGATTTCTTTCTACACTGCTGTTGCACAACAGTTTGCGACAACAATTGAAGGATTAAAACAGTTCTTACTTTTTTGGCTGTTAGTTGTGTTAATTAATAATTATATTTTACATCAAGCTTCTTTGTTTCTTATTTTGGGAAGTACAGTAGATCTGAATTCCATGTCAATTGATTTTAGATAGAGGCTGGATTTGAACAAATAAAAAAAGAATGTCAAAAGAACATGATCCTCTGTAAAATGATTCCTCAGGGAAGCTTAACAGAGCGAGTAACCTTGGATGCTTTAAGTATTTTCACTCAAACATGAATAACTGTGTGCCAAAAGAAAGAAAAAGGTCAAAGGATCAACAGAATCAGAGGGATCCATCCCCAGGGAACTCTAAACATATAGACCAAATTTCATGGCAGTCTGACCAAAACCTGTTGACATATTTCACTCTGCAGTTGATGACCCTTTGCAGTCCCTAGAGGAACATATTGCTGTACTGTTGATGCGTTTCTTGCACAGTCCTTCTCATTTACCTGCAGCAGCTTATTCCCAAGAGTACACTTAGGAAACAGTGAAAGTAAGGCGCAGTGAGTGACCCTGCTGCAGTGAGTAGGAATGACTTCTCTGCTTCTGCTTCGACCAGCCAGGACCGAGTGGATGCATCCTGAAGAGCATGTGAGACTGTGAATCTGAACAAGCTATTACCAGGGAAGTAGGCTGTGCTGCAAACAAGGCAGATGAAAGAGGCAAAGACTCACTCTCGTTACCACAAATAAGTATACCCTTTTTTGTTTGGGGGGCGGATTTCCTCCCAACGTTCTCTTTTCTAGGATTGGGACAGAGGAAAAAAGCTTTATGCAAAAGTCTTTGTGCACACATCTATTGAATTGCAAAATAAGATATGATTGCTGGAGCTTTTGGGGTTTTTTTCTGTAATTCGTCTTGGTTAATATACCACAGGGTTATTAAAAATCATGCAAAGCAGCTCTGTTTGTCAAGTGACTCGCATGCAACTGTTTGTGTCGTCCTTAAATCTCTCCACTGATTATGAGATTCAGTCATTTCTCTGTGAAACACTATTCCTATCAGGGGTGGGTGAACAAACCAAACTGACAACAAACCATAAATATTTTGCCCATTTAATTCACCTCCAACTGTATTTGCAAGATTGTCTGTTTTACCTTGGAGTGAGTGGGCAGGTTGGGCTTACAGTGTGTAAACAAACCCACTGTGTTTGATGTAAAAAGAGCAGAGCAGAACACTGTGACAGTAAACCCGGTTGACTTAAAGAACAAAGGAGAATGTGCACAAGCAGCCAAGGTCCTTTCTTCCCCCATGGCTGTGCGTTGATTGCGGATGATAAATGGCTGGACATGGCCAAGCCCTCATTTGGCTCGCACGGCATCACGTGATAAAAGTGGAGCCCTTGTCAGGGATGGAGAGTGCTCTGCTCTGCAAGGACAAGGCCTTACACCCACAGAGACATTAGAGGAGAACCGACTTAATATTCACCGCAGGCAGGCAATACTATTGCAGAGTGTCTGTGGGAATGTGAATAATACTAAGCAACACCTAGAAAATTTTAGGAAAATGGACTCTACATTGTTGCACTGTATCAGCTATTTAAAGGTCTGGTTTATTGATAACCTTCTTTGTGAAATTTATAATAATAATTCATAATACAGGGTCTGGCAAAGGTATTTACCCTTACTGAACTTTTAAAAATGTTGTCACCTTACAACAACCCCTATATTTTACTTGGATTTATGTAATACAGCAAAGCAAAACTACCAAACAGAAAACTGAAGTGTTACATGAATATTTTTTTAGCCCCATCTGAATCAACTGTTGGATTATTTTAGTATTTCTTCAGCAGTTTTGGTCTTCTACAGAATAAAGATCTGGAGAACTTTACAAACCAATTTTTGGGTAATCGGTTTAGAAACTGAACCATCTATGGAGATCAGGCTTTCAAATCTTGTTACAAATCTCTGATCTGTTTAGGTCTGAGATTTGACTAGGTCATTTTAACACATTATTTTAAAATATTTTCTGGCTGCTCAGATGATGTTTAGCATCAATATCCTATTACAAGTGAGATTGTGTATTAGAGTGTGTTTAGGGTCCTGTTAGGGTCTAATCCTTCACCATATTCAACAATTTGCAGTTTAGCTCTTATCTGACCAGAGAACTTTCTACCACAAGTTTGGTGTTTTTGAGCTGCTGCAATGCCTTTTCTGTTCTTGCCACTGGTGAAAGCTTTTAATTTGAAGAGTTTATGGTTGATTTTTTTCTGTAAACAAAGTGGATCTCCTATTACATTGGTTTTCAGTTGCATACCCTTTCTGTTTCCAGTTGTATGATAGAACAGAGTTCCATATATTTTCCAAAGTTTGGGATGTTGCTTAATTGACATGCCCTGATTTAAACTTCTCTTTAGCTTTCTACATGACCCGACTTTGTTTATTGTTCTTCATTATGCTCCTTTTCTTAATAGTGCTTTCTTACACACCTATGATGCCATCACAGAAGAGCTGCAGTATAAAAGTATTTACTAAAAGATGATATCTAGGAGTTAGTTAGGGCAAGGGGGTGTAAAAAGGTGTTTGAATATTTTTGTACCAAGTCACCATTTTATTAAAAATAAAATTATTGCATACAAAAAAAAAACATATTTTTTCTTTTGAATTTGGAGGTGTGTGTATTTGGAGGTTCACAAGGCACTTGCAGCACACTTTTGGACGATTAATTATCTTAGCAGGCCTTACCCGGCTAATCGCTCGTAAAACAGAGATTTTGCATAATCCAAATCTATCCTCACAAAGTGAAAAGAAGGGAAAGAAATCTTTAATTAATGGAATCAAGCAAACAAAGTGAAAGCCACTGCTAATTACATTCAATCAGTGCGTAATCATAATGTTGTGTGTCTCAATTACAGGATTTTAATGTCCTCATCATTGTAATGGCACACAGCGTGTTTAGATTCATGCAGGCAGCCCACTCTGTTTAAAGATGCCCACCCAGCTTCCTAATATAGCACTGTGCTGCCTTTGGGATAATTGATTTGGTTTAATATAATAGAAGACAGAGAAAGAAGAGAGTCTCAAAGGAAATAGGGCTGTCATGAGCCTTCAGTGGTGATATAACACTGTACCCTCACCTCCATCTCCTGATCTCTGAGAAACTAATGAAGTTGTATTTGCATGCAGGCTGGCACCATGTAGTGACACCCTCTCTACTTTTCAGTTTGAAAATGATTATTTTGTCATCAGGAGCACATCTATTTTTGTCTGTTGTCAAATGAAAGAAGAAGCAGACACTGTAAAAGTGAGTTTTCAGAGAAAGGGAGATGGTCAACAGAATTATATCTGCTGTTTACTATAGTTTTTATAATTTGTGTACATGTCAGTTGATTTTCAAAGTACAGAGGATGTTTCAGTTCATCAAACTAATTTTAATATCAGACAAAAATGAAAAAAATAAATAAACACGAAATGCATTTTAAGCAAAGGTGTAATTTAATAAAATGAAAAAAAAAAAAAAAAAAATTCTAAATCAGCTTGCCCAACAAAAAGAAATAGCTACTCCTAAAACTTGCTTGGTCACCTTTTATATCAACAATCAAGAAAGCTGTTTATGAGTCTTAGGCTTTGTTGTCTTGGTATTCTGGCCCACTTTTATATTTAGGATTGTTTTAACAAAGCAACACCTCAGAGTGTATCAGCATTGATGTCCAGGTTAAGGTTGTTCGAATATAACTCACTGGATTTATATTCAGACTTACTGGAATCTAAAACTTGTTTTTTTTTTTTTTTTGTAGTTATGCTGTGGTTCACCAATTGATGGCCATTTAAGGATCTGGTAGAGAGCAAGATTCATGCTTTAATAAACACTGGAAGCTCTTTGATGTCTAAAGACAACAGCTGCAGAACATCACTGTTCCACCACTGCTTTTAATTGTCGGTATGATGTTGCTACACTTGTTTTATCACCAGTTAAAGCCTCTTAATGGGCATAAATATTTATCTAAAGAATATAGTTTCGTTATTGTCCTTTTATATAGATATTGGATATATTCATAGTAAAATCTTTACAAATACATACCAGCTGAGGGATGTCCTGAATCATACACTAATGAAACTCATTAATATGGTATAGATCAGTTTGAAATCTTTTCATATATTTAGCTCATTTGATCAGCTTAGTTATCAATAAATATTCACTATTTTGTTTGATAATAGAACTCAAAATTTTATTCCATTCAATACCATAATAGGTTATAAAGTACTTAAAACAGGCAATGGTTGAAAAAAAGTAAAGCTCGGAGATACAGAGTAAAGGAAAAAACAGGTAATGCTTAAAAAAAAGAAAAAAATGGAACCAAATTAGAAAAAACAAGGTCAAAAATGAAAATAGAACACTAGTGTGTTTAAGGAGAGTTTTAAAGCTAGGCAATGAAGATGCCCCTTATGTGTCTCGGCATGTTATTCCTAAGTTGAGGAAAAATGAAAAAAAAAAAAATTATTTTAAAATAGGATTCAGTATTGATTTAAGCACAAAGTAATATTTTGAGAACAAAATGTTTTGTGCAATTATGAGTGTCTTCAATTATTTAATTTAACAGAGAAATGTAGGAACTACTTTCCTACTTTCAAAAGAAATGCATCAATACTTGTCAAATATTGATGCATTTAGGGGGCCACAGGTGTAAGGTCAATGTCATGTCAAGGGTTTATTTTAATAACTTTGAGCATTCTTCACATGCTGAATATTACAACAGACAGAACCATCTTTCAGCACCTTTATCCTGTGAAAACAAATGGTTTCGATTTTGCATCTGACCAAAAACATGCCGGACGAGGTTTTGGCATTTTGCAGAGAGAATTATCTGCAAAAGGGATTACGTAGCTCGGACCCAGATAGACCCCAGGTCTATTGGTGCCTTCTTGTGGTATTGTAATTATGGTAAATACCAAAAGCTGACAAGAAAATTGTGCAGAAACACCCACTCCTATTGTAATTTTCACTGGAATGTTGCTGAGATGAGGTAAACTTTGATCTTTCAAGATGCAGTATTCACCATAGAGAATAGTTTCCCTACTACAGGGAAACTATTCTCTATGGTGATTACTGCATCTTTAGGCTTTCTCCCCTGTTGTATCTGTAGCCTATGCAATGCAGTAACACACACACATTCAAACATATACATATATATATGTGTGTGTGTGTGTGTGTGTGTGTGTGTGTGTGTGTGTGTGTGTGTGTGTGTGTATATAGTAAAGAAATATCACCATATAAACTTGTATTATATTTGAAATGACAATTATTGTTTAATTTTATCCTCCAGCAGATGAATAAAAAGATCTATAGCCCAATTAGCAGGTCAGAATAATATAAGGATCCAGGGTTTGTACCACAACAAAAGCACTTGAACACAATGCGCTGGTAATTTCCCCTTTACACATGTGAAGGATTATATAGTTCCCATAATCTTTTTAGAAATAGGCCTAAAAATAAAAATTATTTTGTTCTGGGTTGAGATGCTGCACCGATGGTCAAGGTCATCTGTCAAGGTCAAATGTTTGAAATTGTTTCTATTTGTGTGGCACAGACATAGAAGTGAAAAAAAAATCTGCACAGATCTGTTCACCCTGTCTAGTCAGTACCTCTTTGTAAGCAGTCAGTTTGACAAGTCCAACTGAGATGTAGATTGAAGTCAGGAACCTCAAGAATAGTACTTAGATAAGGCAGAAAGTAACTGAATACAGGTGAGATGTAATTAACTGAAAACACAAACAGGTTTGATTTGTGACGTAGTCCCTAAAGGGAGGACATTTAGAAGTTTCCAAAACAAGAAACTGAAATTGTTTAGTTCAGAAATGTCATCGGTCTTACAACATTTTAAATTAAGAAGATGCTATTTAAAGCTCAGTCACTTTAAGCCAGTATGGGCACTAGACCTGTAACCTCCAGGTGTAGCTGACCATAGCTACTGGTAACAATGCATTTAGTAAAATTAAACACTCTCACTAGGTGTTTTGGCAGTTTGAAAGGTGTTGAGGGTTAATGTCTTCTATAAGACTTACTTTGACTTTAAGTTACTCTTCATAGTATCTTTGAGGCATTGGGTTATGGGATCCGCCTAGTTTCTGTTTTATCTCTCTGTTGACATCTTGTGTTGATATGGCAACTTCCAAACAAGCTAGAGGGACACCCCAACTCCAACATCATGAGAACCACTTGTGTCTATTTTAGATTTACGAAGATCATGTGAGTTCCTGTTATTACCTTTTTTGGGATGTAGCCGGACCTTTAGGCGCAGCTTGTTCCTGCCATTAGTTTAGCCTGATACATGCAGGCTCACGATACATGCAGGCTCCCCCTGACAGAGTGAAGATAAATACAAAAGGGCAGATCTTATTCTTTGTGACTACCCATCTGACCCTGTAGTAGTTCAGGCCTAAGGCAAAGCTTTCTTTGTATCGTGCGCTTATCATTAATAATTTTGTTATACTGGAAGGGGATGAATTCTGTTAATACTTAAAGATTTCTTTTCCTTTTTTGCATTACTCTGAGAATACTCCCTCAAGAATAATGGAGGTCTAATAGAGCCCCTAAACCAACTGGCAATAATGCACTGTTGTAAAATTAAACTTGTTTCTCTTGTTTTGGAATCTGAAAGCAGGAAACTTTGGACCAACATATTGAGAATTCATGGAGTTACTTGTTAAACAAGGCCACTTTACCCCTCTAGAATGAATCCTGCATTAGAGAAGCAAAAATATGTCTGATGATTTAGGTGCCATCTCTGTTTCTTTGCCTAACAAATGGAGCCTATTGCTCTCCTACATCCACCTGAGACACAGCCAATCAGCTTTGAACCACACCTCCACGAAAGCCAATCGGCATCCAGAGTTCAAAAGGCCTCAGATCCGCAACTTGTCTGCTCCTAGTGCGCAGTGGTGGTTGCGCTGTCTGACTTCATTCCGACGATGGGGAACAGCCCTATTATTTACTCCTGTTCATGCATATCTATCAAAATTAAGTGCGAATGTGCGTCGGCATTTTTTTTTTTTTTTTTGCTCATCAGACTGTGTGGTGTGAGTGGGGGCACTAGGGTGGGAAGGCGTGATAGAGACTGTTTTCTTCGCAACATCCCCCAGTTTCTTCGCAACTGGGGGAGTCCCCCAGCCACCGCATTGCCGCAAGGTATATCAAACATGGCTGACCCTTTATGAAATAATACTTCAGAAAAGAGATAAGATCTTGTTCCACGCCTCATGGATGATGTCTTTGGAAGCTAGAGCCTCATATCTGACCAATCTATCGCTCCTTTTACAGGATCTTTTCAGGTGCTGTAATTTCAGTGCATAATGGAGGTTACAAAAGTGGTGATCATTTTTATGGCCTCAGTGCTTCATGGTCAGTTTACTTTATGAACTGCTCAGGACACAGTTTATGACATATGGTATAAATATAAATTTTAACCAAAGCCTATGTCATGAGCAGAATTAACTGTACAATAGAAATCAGCTCTTTTTTTTTTTTCTTTTTTTTTTTTTTCACCAGATCCCTTTTAGGTGAAAAACACATTAGGGACATTGTGCTAAATTGTGCAAAAATGACAGCTCCGGCTTGTACAGTAAAACCATAACAATAAAAACACCCAAAGTACTGTATGCTTTAATAGATTTAGTCCTGATTTAGTCCTGATTTTCTGCAATTATAGTGAAGTTGCAGGTAAATACATTCTGAAGTGTCTTAGGTTTTCCATCCATCCATTTTCCGTCACGCTAATCCCTGCTAATCTCCAGCTGTCTATGGGCGAGAGGCAGGGTACACCCATTACAGGTCACCAGTCCATCGCAGGGCAACACAGAGAAAAACAGAACCATTCACACACACTCACACCTAAGGAGAATTTAAAAGAAGCTAATTAACTTAACAGCTATGTTTTTGGATTGCGAGAGGAAGCCGGAGTATCTGGAGAGAACCCACGCAGGCACAGGGAGAACATGCAAACTCCATGCAGAAAGACCACGGGCCAGGAATCAAACCCGGAACCTTCTTGCTGCAAGGCAGCAGTGCTTAAATGTATGTTTTGTACTATTTTTTGTCAAAGGTATATCAGACATAGAAATTGTTTAGATTTTTCCTGAGTTGTGTTCTTAAAGTGGAAATTATTTCCAGAACCTGTTCCACTTCAATTTAAAAAAAATATGTTTAACTGTAACATAAATAAAAAAAAAAATCTGGGATGCTGCTTATAAATCAATCTAAAACTGTCTGCTTATTTTTTTTAATAACATGAATTGGACATTAACTTTCCAGAAATACCATATGATTAACAACTGTTTGTTAGAGCTACAGTAGTTCTAAAAGGGACCAATTTCTATGGAGAAAAACAAAAAAAATCAGTAATGCAGTTGAAATAACAACTGTAAACAACTGATCAGGCCTGTGGTGTGTAATATATATTTTAGAGTTTTTGAATAATTTGTTCAAGATTTAGGGTTCTGATTCAATCTTACTGAACTTCTTTTTTACAACAGCTAAAGGTAATGCTGTTGAATCACTGGGCTCCAAATATGGGCCTGGTTAAGTTACTCCATGTCACATGTGATGATTATTGTAATCATCCCTCTAAGCCATAGGTTTTTACACAATAATTTCTGCAAATATTAATGTCAGTATGTCAACGCTCTAATTTACCTCCTGTCAATCTATCGCTGCACACTAAATATTAGCCATCTGGGACCGCAACATGTGAGGGGCTGATCTATCTGATCTGTGTACTAAGAAGCTGATTTTAAATGATGCTTGATGGGCAGCCTCCTGAAGCTTTCATGAGATGGAATTACCATAACTCATTATCCTGCAGGTTTAATAACTGTAATCATATTAATCCTCGGATTACAGTCGCATCGATCACACACATTTATATTTAAAGGATGCGGGTTTCCTGCTAACAGGTGTTTAGTATTTTCTGATGGATCGCTTCAGAAAGGACTCATTTGCCTTCCGCCAGTGACAGAAGAAAAAAATGGGGCCTGTCGATGAAATGATGTGAGGAAATTTTTCTTAAATTGTCAGGGAGAACATAATACAGGTTGTTAGATAAAAATCCAACATTACTTGGAGCAAAATTTATTTTAGATTTCAAGTACATTCATCATTTCTTAGATGTAAAAGCTTTCTGGTATTCCATTTAATCTTCCAGGTATAAAGCATGACAAATCCACTTACTGAGAGATGTACTGTAAAAGTCATGGTTCAATCAAAAACAGAAACAACAGTGGGGCTTTAAACCCCTACTGCTTTAAAACTATTTGTTTTAATATGTTATAATCTATGCTTAGAAGTGATCAAATAAGATGTTTAAACCCGACCAGCGGTCAGAATTTGACAGGATTTCAATTTACTGCCCTGAGTCCAGAAGCCTCAGCGGCTGTTCTGGATGATTTCCTCATTAAAGCCTGAATTTAAAGATCGAACTGCTGTATCAAAGGTGAGGTTTATCATTGGCTTGAGGAAATATGATTCTAATACTGCAGCTCTTTTTTTAAGTTAAGATATTCAAATGTAGAAGTCCAAATCAGAGTAGTTTGAACAAGTTTATTTCAGTCTTTTAAAAAGTATTGTGTGTTACAGTAAATCTTCATTTAACAATGCTTTCCCAGATCTTCTTGTTCCATGACAGCAGCATGATACATGCAGTGAAATGTGTATATATAGCTTAAGCAGTGTACAGAGTTTTTTTTTCACCCTAGGTTCATCTGCCACTGTTTGGTTGGCAGCTAGAATGTGAAGATTTGAATACATTTGAATTTGTATACTCACTTGGATTAGGGATTCTGGGGCTGGAAACAATAAGGGAATTATAAAGTGTTTGAGTCTCTTATCTGTTTATTTGAAGGGTCAGGAAAAAAAGAAAAAGAGTCACCAAAACAGTGGAGGTGTTAATGAATGGATTATTGGAAAGATCCGATCAAATAGAGTTAGGTATACTGTACAAGGGAGTTGTACTGTCTGAGGAGTTAAGGATTATTCTTTGATGCTGTCTTTCTAATGCCATGGTATTACTGAACCATGGTTTTCACTGTTGATATCTTTCATTTCTCATGTTTAATGTATATTGATAGATGGCCTTTAATTATGTGCATCATGTTGATTCTTTAATTAGTACTCACTGAATTGTACTACTGTGCAGCAATTTGTGGGACATCTTTGTAAATAACGGGATGTTAAGGTGGTCGGTTTGGTTGTAATTTTGTTCCACACTCTTTAATAATGAAATATCAGAGGCTAGGCTCTATGTTTGTTGTGCGACTTAAATGGATAGGGCTTAGTTAGTGTTGCTTTAGTCTACAGTAACAGTTACAACCAGTTTTGTGTTGTATCTGTACAGCAAAGGATTGAGAAGTTTTACATTTGTAATGATAGGTGTATGGTAGAAAAAAAGAAAACCATGGCTTGGAAGTGCAGTAGTGTTTAGACATGGGTGTAAACTTCTATAACTTAGTATTTAGCTTTATATGCACTAGATAGGGGGCATGTAACTTCGCTGACTGAGAATCCTATTTAATTGTTTGAAATTAAGAGCATATTTACTGCAAAATACATGATCAACTGTACCTTTACTAAAACTATGGCTCGCATGCGTCATAATAATCTGTTTGAATTGTTGCCAGATTGCAAAAATGCTGTAAATAGGCACAAGCTGGCTCCTAGCCCTCCATAGGTCACAGAGAGAATGGAGAATGGATAGACGGACCATAAACTGGCTTTTATTCATTACTGCCCACAGCAGCTGTGCTGAATAGTCAGTAATACAATAGATTAATACAATAGATCATATGTTTAAAATTAAAGTAAATGATTTTGACTGGTGAATAATGTGGAAAACTTTTAGACACTAGCCTGATTATACATGTTGGTTAAAAACTGAAGCCGTATTTTGGAGGTTGAAATGCTGGATTGACTTGTGTCCCTCGATTAAATAAATAAAAAATCCAGAAAATTGCTCACTTTTTGGAACTCTCTCTCTCTCTCTCTCTCTCTCTCTCTCTCTCTCTCTCT
>NW_015151142.1:200500-215468 GCF_000732505.1 Cyprinodon variegatus
AATGTCTAGCATTACTTGGTTTAAATAAAACTAAACAAATACATTTTTACTGTTGTAGCCAAGTTTTTGTCATGACAAACACAACTCTAAGACAACTGAATATAAGATTTATTATGTGTTATTATCATTTTTATACACTTACACATATAGAGCACAGCTGAAAACAGGTGAGTGACTGGACTGTTACCTTGTCTTAAACCAGTCACTTGTTTTATACAAATTCAATTATTCTATCCAATAAAAGTTAGCAAAATCAGAGTTTAGAATCCCATGATAAAACCAATGATTTAGTCAAAATTTTCTTATTTAGAATACATTTAATAAGGCCATGCTTATTGACATTGCCTGGGCTGTTTTCTTCTTTCATCCATATTTTGATCACTCATAGAAGTCTTACTCTTTGCATTCAAAGGATTGTTTATTGCTCTCCATGCCATTTTTCTGCAGAGAGTTGGGGAAAATTGCTTTTGTTCACTTTTCTTCAAAAACATAGGAAATGAACTGAATTTATAACATTGAATATTTTTTAGTCTAGATTGAAAAAGTTAGAAAATCTTCCTTAAAATGTAAATGTTTTTAATAAATTGTGTGTTGATGTTTTTGTTGTTGTGTAATTGTAACAGGACTTTTGCTGCCTCTTTGCCAGGACTGCCTTTAAAAAGAGGTTTTTAATCTTAATGGGACTCTTCCTGGTAAGATAAAAGTTGACTAAATAAAAAATATATATATTGATGATAGCCACAAGGAAGATGTCACTTTTAAAGTAGACAATAGTCCAGATATTGTTTCAATACATACCAAAAACAAAGAAAAGAATTAACAGCTAACATAACAGCAAATAAATATAAAAATGGAAAGCAGAAGAAAAGTAGTATTCCTGTCCTCCTGTGACCTAAGCCTACAGGAGCATCACTACAGATATGGCTCAGAATAAACTAAGCCGCTCCAGCTGGAAGCTTTATCAAAAGGAAGATTTTTAAATCTAGTCTTTAAAGGTAGACAGGATGTCTGCCTCACAGACTAAAACTCAAGCTGGTTTTGAAACCACAGGTCTTAAACAAAGGGCCACACCTTCAGATTGGAAACCTTCCTTTGCTCTTGCTTAGTAAGCAGATGTGTGTGGCTACATCAGAATGGCTGTGACATTACCAGAGCAGCGAACGCTGTAAATGAAGACAGGTTGCTATTTAAGTAGGATAAACAACATCCAGCTTTTTAGTTAGTACTTACGGTACAAGTTGTTGGTCAAGACAGATGTTAAGATTAACAATATCTGTGACGAGGAAGAAGACGATTCAACTGTTCCTACGTTCAATATGATGGGGAAATGATAGTGTAGTCTCATACCACTGGAAGCAGCCCCAGAGTGATGGGAGTATCGCCATAATCACTGAGAGTGATTGCCAAACAGATGAAGAAGTGCTGTGTCTAAAGGGCTGGTTTTACTCCCCACAGCAGTGTGTCACAGTGAGCTTGACGCAGACATTTTTGAATTATGCTAAATTTTGAGCGTGGTCTGTGCTATACGCTGTGGGTCTAGATATGGCCAAGGCGGAGAGGAAATGGGGGCAATTTTGTCCAACAATAGAGGGACATCAGGTCGAAAAATAGCGGGGATCCAGGTGGAAAAAGGGTCCCAGTGTTTTCGCGCACCTAGATCTTCTAGCTGGTCCAAATTCAAGAGTTGTTTTCCACAATTGCGGTCATACAAACAAAACAGGCCGCCTCCTGTCTGTGGCCACCTACAATTTGAGAGAGGTGCAGCCGAGTGTCTGCGGAGGGGGTGGAGACGTCTTTTTGTTCACTGCGACATATGCAGAAAGCCTATTTTCGAAGTATAAATCAGCCTTAAGTGTTGGCCTTGTAAGTTCTACTTATTTTTGGGATTTCAGCTGGAGCTTGTTGCTTTGACTAATGTAGTTATGGCAGTAAATGTCTCGAGGCTACTGGTTGACAGATCCACTGACTGTTAAGGTGGTCAACAAACTGAAATAAAAATAACAAAGAGGATAAAATTATTAGTGTTAGGCATTGGGAGCACAGTAAGAGGGTTCTGCCAATGCAGAAGGTATTTACATTTCCTTTAATATCCTGCAGTCAAGTAATGAATGACAGCTCATTTACATAATTTGAAATATTTTATACAGATTTTAAAATAATAGTGTAATTAATTTAATGGACTCATTTGTAACTTATACTTCAAACTTTATATATTTCTTCAATGCCCTACAGTATGTCATTATGTAGACCTGGTGAATAATTACACTTTCTAAAAGAGTATGTATAAACACTACTTCAAGATACTAAAAATAAACTCTACATTTTAATTTTGAATTGCACATTTTTGTTTGTACTGGTGAAATCAGACCTTCTAAACTCAAACAGGTCATATCCACCACACCTTAAATCCCTGATTCATGGAGACAGAAACATGCGTTACAGCTCCAGTTGTTAACCATTTATGTACCGACTGTGATAAACCGACAAGACAACCACATGCACTCATGTCAGATATTTACAGCAAGCTTGCAAAACAATAACAACCACATAGACTACTTTAACTTTCTCCAATTTAAACAAATATACCATGGGACCGGCATTTATATTTTAACAGTAGAGATGTAAAGTAATGTCAAGCCTTGAGATCTCCCAGTATTAAACTCTGAAAGATATTTTTGTGAAGTCTGTCCCTTGAAACACTATACAGTGTGTGATTTTTATTAATGTAGCCTTCAGGTTTCAAGGCAGCCTGTCAGGCATTTCAAGCCTGACAGCCATTTTTTATGTCCACTGTCACTGCTACTCTTCATCCAAAGCTGACGGTTAGCCTAGCTCTGATGCTCCTTCCTTTTCAGTAGTGAGTCAAACCCTTTCAGAGTTCAGCTTAATCAGGGTTTTATTTTCTTTTAAAAATGCTTGTTAAACCTTTACACTATATCTATGGAACTATTTTTTAAAAAGCAAATAAAAATGCAATTTTATCTCCAGATATTCAGGGAATTTTAAAAAGGTCAAATCTGTTTAGCAGAAATGATCTATTTCAGATGCTTTTGAGTTATTTTAATGCCATTTATTTCAGGCTGAATGCTCTTGAAGTTTTGAGAAACCTCTTGGATCAATGTGTATTAAATGACAGATAATAACTTGAATTCAAAATTGAATTCACACAAGCTTTAAAAAACTTTTTGACATTTCTAAAAAATGAAGTTGCAAATACCAGGACCTCCAGCTAAAAAGGCTATTAATACGTGCAATTAATCAGATGTTTTATCTGTTTTCCAAAGTCAAAAAGAAGACAAAAAACAACATCACCTTCATTTGGAAGAAGAAACAGAAATCATTACATATTGAGCCTGTTGAAACACCAGTGCCAGTGTCCAAAGTGGATGAAACTTATGGTCGGACGTGAGGATGAAAAAAGTAAAACACTCAGCTTTAGAAAACAAAATTAGCAATGTATTGAACTTTTTAGCTGAACGCACAGGCAAGTCGATATCTTTTTATCATCAGCTGAGATAAAGACAGAGCTATTTGACTACAATCACAATACATCTCGACAATGTGAGGCTGAACCAACTCTCAACAATTGTGGTGGCACTCTCCTGCTGTGGAGCTGTTATTGTGTCAGTGTCATTAGGGCATTGGACAGAATTGATGGGACATTAAAGGAAACTTTTGTTTCTGAAAATTCACTTATCAGCGCTTCTTCTTTACTGTCCATTATTGTGGGGACCTGAAAAATGTAATAACTGTAGTGTTTTTAAATTCTATAAATAAATAAATAAGTTAAATAAAATTAACTAAATAAATTAAGCTAAACTGAAATGTCTGAATAACAGAACACCTGGACTTTTATGTGTGCTGATTGGTAATGATTTGTGCTACTGGCTTTGATAGAAAGGTAGTTACGTATTACCTACACCATGCTATTGAGAATAACATAAATAATGCATGGCATATTTCTCAGGAATACCTTTCATAATATACCTGGAGAGAAACAACACAGCAACAGCACATCAGCTGCGGTACCACAAGGCACCGATGATGGACCCCGCTGCCTCTCTCTGGTCCTCACCTCGTTTGTAAAACATTGCAATCATTGTAGGGGGCGTCTGTAGGGGAAAAGGAAACCGTTGTTTCAACCTTTTGTTTTTCTCCCGCTGCTTTCTGTACGCGCTGCTGCCACTGCTCTGACAGGGACTGCGTTTCAAACCAAACTGTCATGGTAGAGTGGCAGGTGGACAGGTGTTTGTGTGTGTGTGTGAAAGACAGAGAGGGTAGAGACAGGATACAGTAGGATGATTGGCAGGTTAGTGCCTCGTGGTAGCACAGAATTGTCATCTCTGTTGATAGGATGGCCTAGTTGGTATCTTCCGCTGATGCAAACTCATTATTTAAAACTTTCATTTCAGTGCTTGAGTTTAAATGCTATAGCTGTCACAGCTTTTGATTGAATAACAGACACTGATTGATATGTGAGAAACATGACATATTTCTTTTATTGCATCACTTTGATTATAGAGCTACGGGTACATCTAATAATATGTAAAAGCCTAACATCTGCCAATGATAACGGTGAACGACAGTGCAAGAAGCAGAAATACATCTACATTCAACCAGTCATTAAATCCAAGAAACCAGTTTTGGCTGCCTATCATATTAATTCTGCAAGTGCAGCAGCCATGTCTCAAGATCTCGTAAGACGCATTCTGTTTTGCATTGTGGTCACAAAAGATTATTTTAATCTCATCTGACCAAAGCACCTTCTAATTTGTTCTGTCCCCAAAATGGCTTCTGTCAATCAACACAGTGGGGTTCTTCCGGTTTTCTTTTAATACTAGCTTTCTTCTTGTCACTTTTATTGTCACTGGCTGCATTTCTGATTGGTCCTCCCCTTTTTCGGACTGTAAGTTCAAATGTACAGCCTCGTCTTTGTAGGTTTAGTTGTGTCATACTATTTCCATTTTCTGGATTATAAACTGAGCAGTGCTACATGAGATGCTACAGATAGGGATCTGTTTTTGGCGTAAGTCTGCTTAACACTTCTCCACAGCTGTATCCCTGACAAGTGCAGTGTCTTCCTAGGATGTCATGATGCTGTTTGCTCCCCGATATTCTCTTAACCAGCATCCGAGGCCATCACAGAGCTGCTGTATTTGGATTGAGATTAGATTACACACAGTTGGTTTCTAATTAATCAGTAGCAGTGATCAACTTCTGGAGGCAATTGTTGCTCTCACTGAAAAGGAGCTGAATACTTTTGCACACTCATTTTTTTTAGCTTATTTTTAAAATAAAATTTGAAAATGTATTATTTCCTTTTACTTCACAATTTTATACTAATTTGTGTTGGTTTTTCACATAAGTTCCCATCAAAATGTTTTTTATGTTTGTGGTCATAATCTGACAAAAATGGAAAAGTTTAGGGGCCACTCTGTCTCAAATCATGTAAATTTAATCTAGAAGATGGAAGCAAAATCTGGACTTTCATAATATTTTTTGAAGGCAAAGTTCCTTCATGTATCAACTGCAGTTGCTTTTTTGAAAGGAGTTTGCTGCATAGGGACCCTGCTGCTTTTTAGACACTCCTAGACCAAAATATAGATCTTCTCTAATACTCAAACAGAAGAAACATAATATATCAACAACATTGCCACTGTGCTGTATGGTTTGACCTCTATGACTGTGTATGTCTTAGTGTTGCCATGCAATGAACTAGCGACCTTCCCATTGTGCACCACGCCTTTCGCCCATAGACTGCTGCAGATAGGCACAGGCCCCACTCTGACCTCAATGAATAGGCGAAAGAAGAATGGATGATATATGTTTGTTTTTGTTTACGTTTTTTTTCCAAATAAAAAACTTATTAAGTGTGGCACACATTTGATTTTTCTCTTTATACTTTGTAGAATAACCTTTTGAAATCCATCTGCTAAGCCAGATGCAGAGACTTTGACAGGGTCCTTTTTTTTAATCTTAAATATTTTGTTCCCCCCAAAAAATATTTTTTCAAGAATTGCCCCAGAGATCAAATGTGACCAGTTTCCCTGTCCCAAAAAGCATCCCTAAATCTTGTGTTTCACTGTAGGGATGATGTGTTCACAATCAATCTGCTTTTTTTCTTTCAAACACATCAGGTTATATGTGGCCAAACAGAGAAATTGTGACTTCAGCTGACCAGAGTCCCTTCATCCACATGCTACTGTATGATTACTACTACATAGCCAGTGGCAGACTTTTAAAAAGATCTAATTAATTAAGCAATGGCTTTTAAGTCAATACTCTCCGATGTAGACCTGATTTGTGGATTATAGCCTTCCCATAAACAGGTTCTGGAACCTAAAACTGCGAACCTCTGTATATTTAGATGAACAGCAATGAAGGACAACAGTTGAGCCATACTTCCATTTGGGATAAAAAAACTGAGACTGATAAATCTGAGACATATTTGAATATTGTTTAATCTTTCCACACCACTTTAAATGTCTCATTACCTTTATCTCTAACCTGTTTTTTATGATTCGTGGTGTATTTGATGCAGTTTATTCATTAATGTTCTCCATCAAAGCTCAGATGCCTAAATCTAGATTTATACTTTGTGACTTCATTAAAGACTTTGTTTCCTACCGTATATAAGTAACATTTTATTGCATCTGGTTGCTCTGGATTTGCTTTAGGGCAATAAGCTTAAAAGGGACTAAAAACATAAGCATACCACATGTTCCAAATGTTTTGTAAGAAAATAAGTGAAAAACCACTTGTTCTTTTCCTTTTACTCAGTTTAAAAGTTTCAACTTCTGACCAGCTCCCATAGTGTGTTATTTCAACACAGAACCATTTCAGACCATAAACTGCTGTGTCCATACTTGTAACTATCTATTGAGAGGCAGTCACATTTTCTTGCTGTGTATGGTTAGTTGGATTTGATGTCTGTTTAAGTTGTGAGTAAACCAGATAATTGAAAGGATCCTGAAGCCTCAAACAAATATTTAATTGTTGGAAAAGAGATTTCATTTAGTAGGCAATTTAAAAATCCAGTGTCTCTTACTCTGTGTCAAGGTTTTGCTTCCCTCTCATTCAGGACCTTAGTCACAGGATTTCAGCTCATGGACATGATGGTGTCACACAAAATATCTAGCAGAGCAAATTATTGCTGTGAAGAAGTGAGATAAGGAAGTTTTAAATTTTTATTATGTCATTATCCGACCGGAAAACCTTGAGGTGCACCTCCAGCCAGTTGGAGAGGACAGTCATGAATAATGCTAATCCAATGTAAACAGATAGGGAAATAGGATGATAGAGGAAATATGGGACTCTGCTATGCAAGTAAATGTTGACTTTGAGAAATTGACACATTTTTTGCCATCTAGAGAATCATATTGGTTTAAAATACATCTAAATATGCTTGTATCTTTATATATGCAGTTTATTAGAAACAGTGATGCCTGAATACACTGGCAGCATGGATTGATAGATTTCCAATTGGAAAGAAAGAGCACTGCTTATCTCCAGTACATGAAAGAGAGCCACAGCACTTTTAACTTGTGCAGTTAAGATAATGTAGATTTAGTTATTTATTTAAAAAATGACAAAAAAAATTGTCCCACTTCTGAAAGAAAATAAATATCTAAAACTGTTTACATTTGTAAATTAAGTAATAACTTCATGCATGTCTTGAAAATCAAAATATTTGAAATTGGATATTAAAAATATAATAAACTGCCATATGCTTCTAATAATCTGATGTGGCTAAGAAATACTTACTTAAAAAACTATGACTATAAAACTATATTGATTGACCAAAATGATCCTGGTCTTCTCAACTGTGGGTGGAGTTTGGTTGAGGACCGAACGGCAGATATAAGTTTTGCTGATTTAATGAAAAAGGCAACAGAAACAAAATCCAAGATCCAAAACACAGGAAACCAAAAACCAGGAGACATTAGGGAAAAACACACAAGCCAAGTAACAAGAAACCAGCAATGAGGAACTGCAGACAAGGCACATATATGGGGGACAGAACAAAGTATGGACTGATGAGTTTATATGGAGCAGGTGTGGATAGAAGTAACTAGAAGGGAGCTACAGGAAAGGAGACTGACACAAGGTGGCAGCAGAGAGTAACTCAAAAAATGCAACCCAGCTTAAATATAACACAGAATGGAAAAGAAACCAATAACCAACAAAACAGAATGAAATAATTATTGAAAAAATAAACTCATAACACATTACACATATTAATGTCAAAATACTTCCTCCAATTTAATTCAAAGAGAGGTTTCTTTTTATTTAAAGAGGATCTTAGGTGATCTTAAGGCTTTTCAAAGAGTAAAATCCAGGTGAAAACTTCCATGTGGATATTATCACTTGAAAGTAGAATATTGCACAACAAATGAAACCAGCATAAGAAAACAATTTAAATGTCACTTTTTTTAGATAAATAATTATAAGATTTTATGTCATTTTATTACATAGCAAATTCCTATTTACAGTATTTAGATCAGTTCAACACAAGTTTTTTTGAGGTATTGAGGTAGTAATGAAAGTAATACCTCTAAAGTGTAGACACTCAGAAGGAATACTGAGTGTATTTATTTGAAATACATACAGTTTGTTTATAAATGCCTACAGGTAAGCAAATGAACTTAAAATGGGAATTTTTTATAATAAAACTAATTAAAGGGAGGTATTAAGGTATTAATGAAAGTAATACCTCTAAAGTATAGACACTCAGAATGAATACTGTTTTTATTTCAAATACAAACCGTTTGTTTATAAATGCCTAAAGGTAAGCAAATTAACTTAAAATGGGAATTTGTTTTCATAAACCTAATTAAATCTTCAAATTTGGGTGAAATTTTTTTGTGAGTGTACAAACTGACAGTAGGTTTGGAAGAAGGTTTGCACCCACTGAATGACCCAAATAGAGCTTGCCTTTTGACACCAATTTGCCAATATGGAACCACAAAAATACAATAAAGCTTTATTTATAAAGTACTAAAAAAGTGTTTTGAATAGCTACAGACCAAAAAAAATTAAAAAGAGATAATAGAATAATAGAAAGATAATCCACAAAAACAGCATCACCTACTACATCTTGCTACTAGTGAAAGCTAAACAATAACATTAGGTTTTAAGCTGAGTTTTAAAGATAGAAACCAAAGGAGCCTTTCTTTTGTTCTATGTTATTTGTGTGGTCCACCTCTTTGTATGTCTCTTTTCTCACTCCTTGGTTTGTTTTTTTGTTAACCAGCTTTTTTTCTACATTTTTTTTTTTCACTTCCGTGGCAGCGTTACCACCACGCGCCTTGCTGGCTTGGCATATATATCAAAACACCTTCTGTAGCTCCTATACCTACATCAGGTTGCATATGTACCCCTTAAAACTTTTTGTGAGACACCCAGTTGCTGTAGTCCTAAAGTATGCCTTAACAGCCTGCAATTACCAATAACTAATTGCTAATAACTACGCCTATCTGTAAGTAATTAGATGATTAAATTATGTTTGATTAAATAACATTTTACTAAAATAAGGAAATAAGTAAGTAAGTTTTTTCTGTGTTTCCATATATAAACTTATCAAACCAACTTTGTTTTCAGTGTGAGAGTAAAAGATGAATTAAATTCAATGCTCATTATAAAGTTCTTCCTGGAGAGCCACTGCACAGCTGTATAATTTCTAAAACCATGTTTGAATTTCACTAAATTGTTATGAAACATGTTCCTTCAAATGAAAGGCATGTGGCTATCTCTCTAGCCATGAACGGCATTAAGCCATCTGTGTAAACGTTTAAAGAGTTCATCTTGAAGTCATTACAGCTGCCTTTTTGAAGGTAAATCCTCCAACCTGAGTCACTGGCGTGCCAGTGCAGGAACACCTGCTCTCCTGCGTCTGCCGCCTGTCACTCTCTGCTGATTGGCACCTTGCGTTCTGGAGGTGAGCCACAAAACTGCCGCCTCAGCAGGTGCCTGGGGGCCTGGCTGTGCTGATATGATTTATGTAGGCGCCGATTGTGTCACTTGCTCCGCAAATTGATTGTGTCACTCTGTCCTGTAAACCAACATCCTGTTGAGGCTAAAAAAAAAAAAAAAAAAAGGTATCCTCAGGCACGACATTTCAAAATCGCAAAAAATTCAGTTAAGATTTTCCACAAAGTTTTACATTTTTTTAAATGTCAAAAACTATTATTATTTCAGGAAAGGGTTTTGTAGCTGATGTCTCTAAGGATGCAGGTCAATAAATCCTTGAAAAAACACCCAGAGGATGTGAAAGAAGAGGCTTGGTTGCTTTCACTCGATAGATGCTCTGCTTGTGATTCAACATTGTCGCTTTTAAGTGGAGAGAATTTAGATGAGTGCTCTTCTGGACCTCATTTGGTTTTATAATTCACCTGAAGGACATCCGTGGCCTGAAAAAGGAGAACAGTGTTAGAAACACGAGTACAGGTTAATGAGGCTGAGAATAATGGAATCACAGGGTAACATGAATAGAGGTTTTAAATAAGAGATTTCTGCAGGTATTACCTTGATGTTCACATGAATGAAACCTGTGGTAGAAAAGGTCGTCTAAATGAAACATCCAAACATTTTGAAAGTTTTAAAATTCTATTACATTCAGTCATTTGTACACATTATTAAGATTAAGATAGTTTTACTCTTATTATCTTCTTTTAGGCCATCTCTAAGTATAAGCTGGTCTCTGGAAATGAAATAGTAATGCTCTACATGTTCTCCAAGTGGCCAGATAATTATTTAGCTGAATTATTTAAGAAGCCCTTCAAACATTATGTACTTCCATCTGGAATTGCAAGGTGAGAAAATCTTCATCAGTTCAGGGAGTACAGGGTAGCGTATTATATATTAATTGGTGCATTATTTAAGTCACCGTGGCATCATTTATGTAGGGTTGTGCAGTATTTATACAGACAACTGGAGTTCTGTGCCACCCGGTGCAAAATAGGAAAGTAAGCTGATGTTACTCTGGGGGATCTGCAGGTATTTACGGTACTACTAAAGAAAGGGATTTTCTCAACATGTAAACTATTGTCTATTCACTCTACAAAGATGGCCTTTTCGAAAGTGTGAATTGTTGAAAAAAAAGGACTTAGAAGTTTCTATTGCAGTTTGTTAAAAGCTGCACATACCGGCCTAAATATGTAGGGGAAAGTGTTGACATATGTGCTTTTAAGACAGGATGAAATACATTCAAGTTTCTTGTTGTATAATAATAATATTCAGGATTTGGAGTTTGTAATGGGTTTTTCCTTTTATTGTGTTTTTTTTTGTTTGTTTTTTAACCCTCTGCTTTTTTATTTTTGTCTTTAACCTCTTAATATCCACCTAATTTCTGGGAAATTCGCCTATTTAGCATAACCAAAAGGAAAAACAAATAACTTAGGAACTGTAAGCCCAAATTACATTTTAGATACGTTATTTTAAAACTAACAGCTTCTAGTTTCTGAACATATACATGAAAATTGGGTAAGTAAAACACCCAAGCTGCTTTTTTTTTATTCTCAAGAATAATAAGTCTTTTTTGAACAGCAGTAATAAAGACATGCTTGCTTGTTGTGGCTGCTTTGTCATGCTACATTTCGACATGCTGCTATAATTGTGCTTTGGTGCTTACTGTGTCCATAAAATTAACTAGGTGGTTGAATTGTATAGAATCTAAGGTTTCCAACGATGTCTAACATGTCTATATTGGTAAATATTTTACCTGTGTAATTTTCATGCATTCTGAGTTATTAGTTGTAAAAGTTTTAAAACGGGTTTTGAGAGGTTAAAGGCACGCTGTGTAACTTTTGGCCGCTTGGGGCCCTAGTCCTGTAACTGTCCGTATTTTGTTAAAATAAAGATATATCACTTAACTGTTAACTTACCAGTCTAATAATATAGTTGAGGAAAGAAAATCAGTTTTATATCCAGCTTTCATTAAGCCTGCACCAAAGAAAAAACTCCTTTCCAAGATCGACTCTTGTTTTTCCTCAGACATGATCCCTTTCACCTTTTCCCTTTTTAACTTCCTCAGAAAGTTTTAACTGTGTCCTCGACTCAGCCATGACCAGTAGTCGAGCTGGCGGAAAAATAGTAGTGCAAAAGCCTTAACTCCATGACTATATAAGAGCCTGCGGCCATAAAGCAACACATTCTTCCACGTCACATGACCTGGCCAACGATGGTGCATCTTCTCCCAGCTTACATAGGCGGGGGTCCCGCTTGTAGCATTGATAGTGTCGAGCGCGGTGCTGCATAATGACCTGAGGAATCATTTAAAATAAGTGATATGCATCAACTGTTTAGGTCACAAAGCTAGTGGTTTGTCTTCACAGCAAGTATAGTTTAGCTTAATTTTCTTTTGATAATAACATTTTTTTTTAAAAGGTTTTCTTGAAAGATCCTAATTCTTGAATTGTGGAATTTTCAGTTTTGGTCTAAGCCGGTTATTGTCACGATTTGTATGGAGGTTGGTAGAGGACCAAAATGCAGAGACCGGAGGGCAGGGGTGAATCTTAAAACTGCCCCAAAACGGAAGAACCATAACAGTTATTAGTTTGTCTATTTATGTTTTGCCATATAGTTTATGTTTTTATGTTAATTTCGTTACAGCAGGTGCTTTTTCATTCCTGCTACTTAATTCTCTAGTCCCGTGTTACAAAAGTAATTTCCCTCTAGGATTATTAAAGTATTTCTGATTCTGATTCTGATTCTTCTCTAATTTACTTCTATCCTATCATGTTTTACTTGTTTGGATATTTGTGGTTCATTCTGCTCCAGTATAATATTTGTTTTTGTTGTTTTCTTTTCATGTCAGTGTAAGAAGTCGGATCACGTTCAGCTGTTGTCATTCCTGTTTTCTCTGCCACGTAATCATGCAATTCAGTTCACCTTGTTATCAGCCTTTGTTGTTTCCTGCCCACCACCACTTTTATACTTGTCAGTTTTCTTTCACCTTTATTGGTGCAAACCGTTTCCATGTCTTGTATCTATGTTCACCAAAAAAAAACAATGTTCTATTTGTTAGTCTTTTTAATTTAGCTTTTATTATTTTTCACGCTGCCTTTGCCGACCTTTTTGCACCTGGAGCCATACAAGCTTCATAAGAAAAAGCGAAAATATTTAATGAGTTTGAAACATTTTCAAGGCACCATGGCAACAAAGAAATTATCTTCTTTAATGTTATAAAATATCGCTTCACTAGATTCAGCCCATTAACTGAACTTAAACTAAAAAGTAAAATAATACTTAAGACCAGATCTTTAATAACAGAATATTTAGCAAATTTATAAAAAAAAAAAATTTTTTATTCTATCAATGAGAAACTACTTATCGGCTCCCAGATCATATTTTTACCCTAACATAGTCTTACATCTCAGCTCTGCTTAAGAAGGACCCTTATCATGGAAACAGGTCTCAAAAAGCTCTGCCTTCATCCTTCAACTGCTGCTCCTTAACAGCATGAAAGAAGATCTTTCTTGGTTGACATTTGAGAAAGAGGGTCATTCAGTCGTTCCTTCTGTGAACGCAGTCCAGAAATAAATTTACAGCGAGCTCACATTATGTTGCTGGGGAAAAAAATGACTTAGATAAAAAAAAAAAAAAGAAGATAATGAAAAGTCTGTGTGTGGCTTTTCCATTAAAGGTTGATGTCAAAGTACGGCATGGTTTTAACAAGGTCAGGAATTAATAATTACTGTGTGTTCTCTGAAACCCCATTTTCACTAAGAGCAATTTTATGTATAAAATGTGTGACTGTAGCTCTGAGTTGAGAAATCCGCAGAGAATTCTCACCTTTGGACTTTGGAGCTATTTTAGCCTCTAATGACTGATTGTGTTGATTTCTTTTAAATATGAAACAAACACAAATCGGTATAAAGCTGTCCGCTGAGTGTGTCATCTGCTCAGCATCAGACAGATAAAAAGGAAGAAGAATGTTGAAAAATTGTATTTGTCCCCTACAGATTTCTTGTTTGCTTTTTGTCACACTTAAACGTTTCATGAAACATATGTTAATATCAAAGATAACCGGAGGAAATTCAAAATGCAGTTTTCAAGCGATGTGTCATTTATCAAGGATGAAACATATCCAAACAAACTCAGGCCTTTAAAGAAGGAAACTACATTTAGTAAAGCTTATATTGAAATGAAAATCCACGTTCTGGCCTGATAACTGCAACACCTCTTGAGCTAAGAAATTCCCATATGGAGGCCATCTGACAACATGAAGTAGGTTAAAAGGTCTCAATACACGACGCCCCGGTCTGGCAAATATCAAAAACATAGTGGGAAAAGTCCTTGACATTGGAACTGGTTACAAAACCATTCTTTAGGGGTTTGGTCTATAGTGAACTACAGTAAGGGACATTATAGTGTCAGTTTCTGTAAATTAAAAGAACCAACCAACAAACCAGTTATAAATAGGCCATAAATAGGGTGGCTACCCAGCACTTAAAGACTTAAAAATTTAAGCTGAGACTTCTCACACAAGCAACAAACTTAAGAACTGAACCGTGTTCCTACTCCCTATTCTGATATGGACTAATGAAGGCTATATAGTCTCAAAACTAAATTTTGTATACTACTATGATAAGAGGTCTCAAATGCCAACACCTCTTTATATAAATTTTATTCCATCGTTCTTTAAAGATTGTTTTTATTTAGCCATATGTCCAGTCATTGCCCTGCTACGCAACCCAGTTTAATTGGTTATATCCGTGGGATAACGACCCTCTGGTAGGGGAAATGCAACACAGTTTAACAACTGCTTCTGGGTTATCTTGGAGCTACTGTATTTTATTAGGAACATACATCAATGCTTTATTTTTTTTAACCAATGGTGGATATCAGCAGCATTGACTGCTTGTTCTTTAGGCCAGCGGTCCCCAACCTTTTCTGCACCACGGACCGCTATATCTCAGACAATATTTTCACGGACCGGCGGGGGGGGGAACAATCAAGTAAAATGATA
>NW_015151142.1:217139-232118 GCF_000732505.1 Cyprinodon variegatus
TCGCTTCATATAAAGTTGCCTACCGAGTTGCACGGTGTAAAAATCCGCACACGGTTGCGAAGGAACTAATACTTCCCTGTGCTATGGACATGGTTTCAACTATGATTGATGATTCAGCTGCCAGCAAACTGCGGGCTATTCCTCTGTCCAATAATACCATCGGCAGGCGCATTTATGATATGTCAAAGGACATAGAGGAGCAGCTTAATGATAAGGTGCGTGACGGCCGCTTTGCTCTCCAGATGGATGAAGCCACTGACAGTAACAAAGACTGCTTACTCATAACTTATTCATAGATGAAAATGAAATGAAGGAGGAATTGTTTTTCTGCAAACAAATTCCTGGCAGAGCCACTGCAGAAGAACTCTTTAAAATCATTGACTCTTACATGAAAGAGGCCGATCTGAAATGGGAGAACTGTGTGGGGATCTGCACAGACGGCGCGCAGGCCATGGCTGGGAAACGAGGAGGTCTGCAAGCGCTCATTAAGCGCGTCTCTCCCAATGCGCAGTGGACACACTGCATGATACACCGCGAAGCACTGGCGTCTAAACAGCTGAGTCCCGAGCTGAATGAAGTAATGAACGGCGTCATCGCCGCAGTCAACTATAGTACATTAAAACACGACCTGTCAATGCCCGAATTTTTTCAGCACTGTGCGAGGAAATGGGCTCCGACCACACAGCTGTTCTATTTCACAGCGAGTCCCGATGGCTGTCGCGTGGGAAAGTGCTGTCCAGGGTTTTTGAACTGCGAGATGAGATCCGCATCTTTTTGGAGGAGGAAGGCAGTGATCTTGCCCACAAATTTAACTGTAACAAGTTCCTCATGAAACTTGCATATCTCAGTGACATGTTTCTGAAACTCAATGGACTGAATTTGCAGATGCAAGGCCCAAACACACACCTTCCACATCTGGCAGATAAAGTCACATCATTTATCAGAAAACTAGAGATGTGGGAGCAGCGGGTGAAGGATGGAAATGTGGACTCATTTGAGAACCTGAAATCCTTCACTGAAGGCAACAAGCTGCAGAAAACAGTGATCTCATGCATGGAAGCACACATCTGTGCCCTTCAGAAACATTTCCAGAAATATTTCCTGGTGCAGGATTCCAAGGAATATGACTGGATCCGTGATCCCTTCAGTGCAACACCACCTGCCGACTTCAGCACATCAGAAGAGGAGCAGTTCATTGATATCACCTCCGATTCCACAATGAGGCTGCAGTTTAGCTCAAAGACACTGGCTGCATTTTGGATAGGAGTGGAGAAAGATTACCCTCTGTTAGGAAAGAGCACTGGCCACACTTCTTCCTTTTGCCACGTACTACCTATGTGAAATAGGTTTTTCTGCTGTGGCCTCAATCAAGACCAAATACAGATCGAAGCTGGACATTGAAAATGAACTCAGGGTTGCAGTGTCACAACTGCAACCCAGATTTGAGAAGATCTGCAGCAACAAGCAGGCTCACCACAGCCACTGAAAAGATGGGAGGATTAAAGTAATTTTTGCAAAGAAAAAAAACTCAGGGAGCTGTTCATGTTTTCACTCCATTTTAATTTTTATTGTAATCCAAAGGGGGCCCCAGAAGAAAATCTTTGGGAACCACTGGTTTATAGGAACTCTTTTGACCACAGCATTTAACATTATGGCAGTACATGCTTAAAGCTTCATGCTTAAAGTTTCTAAAAAATGTTAGATCTAGATCATTCCTATGTATCAGCCCCTCATAATATAGCCAGGCTGAATCATCAAGTAGAACAAATGACACTTCTGCCAGAGCCATCACGCATGTAGTCATCATAAGGTCGAGAGCACATTTTGTCACTCACAACGACTCAATAACTCTGTGTCACAATAGCACATCCCACACTGCAGACAGCATATCACGACCTGATCATCTTCCCACACGTTGTCACAGATTGTATTAGTCTGGGCTGAAGGACAACTCAGAGTGACTGTGTTGAGCTGACCTATCATCAATATTAAGCACCGCCTTTTGAGAGAGCTGTTTGTGAAGCTGGACGCTGAAAAAAAGGTCAAAACGTCACAGGTTACAGTGAGTAGATGTAATATCCTCCCATTGAGAAGATTAACACCTCAAGGTAGAACTAGGAGCAGACTTTTGTGATTCAAAATTGGAAAAAATTGAGAAAAAAAATGACCTCAATAAAAATTTGAGTTAATCAAAACATATAAATTCGTTTTTTTTTTAATGGTCAGATAGTTAATGCACCATAAACCCCACATGTTTGTGATACATCTTTAAAAGCTAAGACTTTCCAATTTCTGGAAATATGGACGGTGTGACCTCAAACATGTCCAAAAAACACTTATTTCCCCCAAATAAAAAATGCAAATTTTATTATGTTATATTTTTTGTATAATTCATAGTTGATCTCCCCCATTTACTACACTTGTGTGTGTAACATTTCAGATCTCTAGTCATCAGCATTGTGAAAATATGACCCTTTTTTATGTCAAAGGCCCATTTGGCACAATTTAGCAAAATTTTGACCTAATGTTCCAAACTGATTTATTAGAATTTTTTATTTTACTGGCCAATGGCATTGTTGGTATGCAAGATGTTTTTGCAAAAGGTATAAAAAGATGCTTGTTAAGGGGTTAAATTATCTTTTTTGCTACTTAAGTTGAGGAAAAATTGTAGTTCCTACTCTACAAAGAACAGTTTGCATATCGTTCAAGTGTGAAAACCAGGAAAGTAATGGTTATAGGAAGAATAAAGCGTACTATCCAATAATTATATGCTTCAGGTCATTTAAATTAAGCTGTAACTGTAAATACGCAGCTGATTTCATAATTTTAAACACACTTTTAACAATAAAGTAAAGAATAATTGCTGGTATGGCAACTTCTTAGAATAATAGAAGTCTGTTTTTGAAATAAAATGGAATGCAGCAGAATTGTGTTTTGCTTTGTCAAAATAAGAAACCATAATACTTCTGTAACAAAGTATTTAAGACTTGGAGAGAGAGCTGGAATTGGACCAAAATTTGGAAATTAACGGATGAATGAGAAAAGTATGACCCATGCAGGTCACCGTAAAACTCAATGTTTCACGGTTTAAAAAAAAACCTTTTAGAATGAAAATGCCTTTTGCATCTTATTATTTATTAATGTGGTGTGGATGGCATTGATTTATAAAACAGAATTTCTTGGATGGTTTCCTTAAATCTAAGATTTCCAGATCTGTTCATATCCTGCATGTTTCATGTTAGACAGCTGCTGAAAGATTTGAAGAACACACTTAGTAAACTGTGAGTCTTGCGTTCATAAATTCTACCAACCCTGCTGGACAAATTCAGACCTTTCCCCTCAAATATTCAGTATGTTAAGCTGTGTTCAACTGTGGACTCCAAATCAAATATGCAGAGATTATAATCAACGAGATCATTTATACAGCATCAGTACTGTGGCACTAGTGAGTGGATGACTTGTGGGTGATTTTCAATTTTATATCATTTTTGTCAGACCCCGGAGCTGGACCACAGAAAATATAGAGAAATTAAAGAGCTTCAACAGGAAACTGAAAGATCAAAACAATCAGATTTTCAAAATAATTGAATAAAGATGACCTGATTTACCTAAAGACTTTTACTATATTAATAAATTCACAAGTATATATTTATATGTGTATTTTTGTGTCTATTAGCAATTGCACACATTAGATTAAATAATGGGCTGTAAACATTAACTAATCACGATATAACATTAAAACTATTTTAAAATATCCATCCATCCATCCATTTTCTATCACGCTTACTCCCAAATGGGGTCACGAGGGGTGCTGGTGCCTATCTCCAGCTGTCAATGGGCAAGAGGTGGGGTCCACCCTGGACAGGTCGCCAGTCCATTGCAGGGCAACACAGAGACAAACAGGACAAACAACCATTCACGCACACATATAAGGAGAATTTAAAGAAGCCAATTGACCTAACAGTCATGTTTTTGGACTGTGGGAGGAAGCCAGAGTACCCAGAGAGAACCCATGCATGCTCAGGGAGAACATGCAAACTCCATGCAGAAAGACCCCGGGCAAGGAACCCAGAACCTTCTTGTTGCAAGGCAGCAGTGCTACCCATTGTGCCACTGAGCAGCCCTATTCTAAAATAAAATTTTTAAAAATATCTGGATGCCTGAAAAGAAAAGTGAAGCTGTGTTACCCTTCATCAAATCTGTAGGAGGAGATATTTTGGTCGGACTTCAGTGATCAGCACTGGCTTTTGTTCTTCTATATGCATGTGCTCCTTGCAACTACTCTGGGCTTCGAAATGGAAACAGTGTATATTGAGAGTAAGATTCTTATTTATGCATTTGTTTTAATGATTTTCAACACCTAAATTATTCTTGGCCTCAGTAGGATGTGTTTTCTTTCTGGAAAAGCAATAGATTTTTAGTTACAACTTACTAGTTCCCAGTCAGGGTTGATCAAAATGATTATTCTAGATGCATTAGAGCTATCAATGGCCACCAGCACATTTCTTGATGCATCTTTACATCAAACCTGCAACAGTAACTGAATTTAATTGGATAAACAGATCAACGTTAACAGGACTCTTTGTGCACATTTACCAGTACAGCAACATCAGTAAGACTTTCCGTTGCCTGGTGACCTGCAACGGGCAGCTTATGGAGCAGCACCGTTAAGCACGGACTAAAAGGTCAGCCTCGGGTCTTACCAAGTACTTTATCAAATCACACAGCTTTCTGGTGGAGAAGAATTAAAGTGAGTGCGTCCAGGTGAGATTTTTTTTTTTTTTTATCTTCTCATGTGTTTGTGCTGAGTGTAAATGTTTGGAATGAGCTCTGCTCTCCTGACTGACCATGCGTTTAATGCTGTCCTTAAACTCAATAGCTACAGGGATTTTCTTGTTCTCTTAAAGCACTGACGCCACCGTTGAGTGAGCAGGTTTCAGAGTAAGCCAATTCCACAGAGAAAGAAAAATGAGAAAGTAGAAGTTTTGGAATAGCAGCATTGTTAGGTGTGGTTCTCTTGAGACTGTATAACCCATCAATATAGGATATTTTAGGTGTTTTCTTTACTGTTTTCTTTTGAAAGAAGCAGGCCTGTAAAAATTCCGACAGAAGCAATGTATGTGGATGAAGCTGACAGTCTGTGAGCAGATAAGAAGTCCATATATTCATGTAATAAGATGAACAAAGACAAATATAGCAAGGGTTCATTGAATCGAAAGTAGTCTGAACTCTACTGTAGGTCATTTCTTAGGTCTGGACATGCATGAAAAGTGTATGGAAAATTATTGCTAGTCTGTTTCCTGTATCATCCAAATTTTGAATAAATTCTTCCACCTATCCGTTTGTCCATCTATCAAACTATGCACCCTTTCCCCTCTTCTTATCTTCCTTATATCCTCCTCCTATCTTATTGTCTTTTGCCTCCATCCCTCATTTCCACACTTTTTTTCTTTTCTTGAATGCCTCTCTCTTTTACATCCTTTCCTGCTTAATATCTTAACCCCTAATAAGTCTTTTCTTTTGGCTTGTTAATCATTCATCCCCACCTTTCTTCTTATCTTGTTCAGTTTCTTTTTTCTGTCCCATATTTTGTTTCTCCCAATGTTCTTACATTTCTTCCTTCTTCCTTCCTTCCTTCCTTCCTTCCTTCCTTCCTTCCTTCCTTCCTTCCTTCCTTCCTTCCTTCCTTCCTTCCTACCTACTTCGCTCCACTTTATTCTTTTAGTCTGTCACTGTTCTATTTATCCTTTCTCTTTCTTTTGTTCTCCTTCACTCCTTCCATCACCTCCTTCCCTTTGTTTTTTGTTTCCATCCTCCTTACCCTTTCCTTCCTTACTCCCTCTACTCCCTTTCTTCCTCTCACATTTTTGCAGGTTCCATATTGACCAGACCCTAGAGCTCCAATGTGGAATTCAACAATAAATATTTTTAGGAATTTGTTAACTTTGTGAACAATATATTGGTTCTGCTATGGAAAACTACTAAAAAAGCCAATGTAAATTATACAGAAATGGAAAATAAAGCTGGGCGTCACCTGATTATCAGATATCAAAAGCCAAACGGCTGTCAGCTGCTTTTTTCTTTTCATGGGAACCTGCATGGTTAGGCGTGATTCTACAAAGAAAAGGAGTACATTTGCACACACACTTTCTAAAAATGCAAGCCTTGCACAAATATACAGACTAAAATGAACACTCATTTTCCAAAAACAAGATTTAATTAACAAAACAATAACCTCTAACTGGGGCACTTCAGTCAGCAAACCCTTTCCCCTAAAACATTTTTACTAAAAAGTAAAAGGGTCAGTTTGTAAATATATGCCATTAAGCACGAAGGCAAAAAATGTAAACTAACATAAAAGCATTTTTTAGTAGTCTTTGTATCTATTCTGATCAAAAATCCCATTGGGAGCGTCTGAATAGTAAAACACATAAAGATAAATCTAGCTACCATGATGTAGCCAGAGGCTTTTAAATATTAATACTTCACTTGTCCATCTGTACCTATTTTCACACTCACTATCTCAACTGTTATTCACAAGGGTTTCTTTTGTTTGAAGTATTCACATGGAGCATTTGTAGGCAAGCATGCGTGGACTCAGTGGCTGAATCTCCGCTGCATGTTTGAAAGATAGAGCTCTGCTCTCAGAAAGAGGGAATGGGCGAAAGCATGAGGTGTGACATTGAAAAGACATCAGGGAGATAATGTGACTTAGCAAGCAGTCTGAGGTGCAATACATATTTATTCTATTTCTGTATTACCCCCTGCCTCTGTCCAGGCCTGCCGGGGGCAGCTCATCCGCCCGCCCCACAGCTTCTGCAATGCATGTGTTTAGAGAAGCACCTCTTTGTGGAACATGATGGATGGGGACTGTGAGAGAAGCAATGCATTCATCGCTAATGCTTTACCCTTGACCCTCCCTCCCTCAGCATGCTGTATATCTACATATTGCATTTTAATGGGATTCCCAAAGATTTTATTTTTGCAGGTCAGTTGGAAATGCACATCCAACCAAAGGTGACCAGACAACCACTGCTTTTTCTTTAAAGTCTAACTTCAGCATGCCAGCTTTGTTTATTATCTAGTCTCAATAAACCTTCATTCCTGAATTTTTTTTTTTTTTTTTTGCATCATTTAAGTTTGGAGATACCATCTCAAAGAGTTTTCTTTCTTTTCATGGCTATGAAAATTGAAGATTCACACTGAAGGCATCAAAAATATGAATTAACATATGTGGAATTATTGATGAGCTTCAAGTGGTAGTCACCTGAAATGGTTTTCACAGGTTTCCCCTGTCAAGTTTAATAAGTGGGATTTCTTGCCTTATAAATGGGGTTGGAACCATCAGTTGTGTTGCAGAAGTCAGGTGGATACACAGCTGATAGTCCTACTGAATAGACTGTTGGAATTTCTATTATGGCAAGAAAAAGCAGCTAAGTAAAGAAAAAAGAGTGGCCATCATTTCTTTAAGAAATGAAGGTCAGTCAGTCCAAAAAATGGGCAAAACTTTGAAAGTGTCCCCAAGTGCAGTCTTAAAATCCATTAAGCGCTACAATGAAACTGGCTGACATGAGGACCGCCCCAGGAAAGGAAGACCAAGAGTCACCTCTGCTGCAGAGGATATGTTCATCCCAGTCACCAACGTCAGAAATCACTGTTTAACACCAGCTCAGATTAGAGACCAGGTCAAAGCCACACAGTTCTAGCAGCAGACTCATCACTAGATCAAATGTTAAGGGGAGACTGGGTGAATCAGGCCTTCATGGTAAAATAGCTGCTAGGAAACCACTGCTAATGACAGGCAAGAAACATAAAAGACTTGCTTGAGCTAAAGAACACAAGGAATGGACATTAGAGTAGTGGAAATCTGTGCTTTGGTCTGATGAGTCCAAATTTGAGATCTTTGGTTCCAACCATTATGTCTGTACAACACAGAAAAGGTGAACAGATGGACTCTGCATGCCTGGTTCCCACTGTGAAGCATGGAGAAGGAGGTGTGATGGTGTGGGGATGCTTTGCTGGTGACACTGTCGGGGATTTATTCAAAATTGAAGGCATACCGAACAAGCATGGCTGGTGACCCCAAACACACCTCCAGGCTGTGTAAGGACTATTTAACCAAGAAGGGGAGTGATAGGGTGCTGCGTCAGATCACCTTGCCTCCCCAATCACCAGACCTGAACCCAACTGAGTTGGTTTGTGGTAAGCTGAACCGCAAGGTGAAGGCAAAAGGGCCACAAGTGCTAAGCATCTCTGGGAACTCCTTCAAGACTGTTGGAAAACTATTTCAGGTGACTACCTCTTGAAGCTCATCAAGAGAATGCCAAGAGTGTGCAAAGCAGTAATAAAACCAACAGGTGGCTACATTAAAGGGGTCATAGAATGACTCTATAGGGTATTTGGTGCTGGTCCTTAAGGTCTCTGAATAGGGTGTGTAAAATTGGTTGGACAGAAAATGGCATATTTGCTTTTCTTTGAGCCCTAATGCAAGCCTGGTTAAAAGCCCTAGAATGAAATAACAGGTTTTCTTCCTTTTACGGTATGCTCATGAATATTTAGATGAGCTTTGCGCTGATTGGTTGGTTTACAATGAGCAAAGCAGCTGAGCAAAGATGCATCATTGCAACAAGCACTCACTCACTAAAACATCAAATTGTTGGTATGGTAGGATGAGCAGACGTTCTCTTTTTCCTGAACTTGTCCTTCAGCAGAATAGAGCCATCAGCTCCGGGGCCGGTCAGGCAACGCCGGCAGATGGGGGCAGGGAGCCAGCGGGGAACAGAGTAACTGAACCCAACCGAGTGACGGTAGCCTGGACATAGGTGTCCCTTTGCTTCCCCCCGCCTGCCTTACCTGGCATTACAATCAACAGCTTTGAGACAGAATCATACTTCCAGCTTGCGGTTGTAATGGCCTTACGGTCGGAATAGCCCCTCATTTCAGTAAAAGAAGTTTAGCAAATCCTGCTTTGAACTGTCCAAGATTTTGAAAGCTGTCTTCGGTAAAATGCTTGGAGCAAATGAGCAGATGAGCATCAAACCTTGCAGGGATCTTTTGATGCACAAAAACAATCCATGCCTGTCGAGTCTTCGGATCCTTGGGAAGACTGTGCAGCCTGGAACACTGCATTTACGCCCGTGGTTCTGGTTCATTTTCAATAGAGAAACTGCCTGCTTTGTAATTCTTGTAGAAGTAAACACAACCTTAGGCTAAACAGCTAAACTGCTGTCTTACATCTACCTCTATTCATGTTCCTGGGCCAGTGAACCAGTGGGCTGGTCTATATGTCAATTTTGGGGCGTGAAAAAAGTACAGGCCAGAACCAAACAAGGCAACATCCTTGATAGTATCTTCTATCCAGTATATAACTATGAATGATAGATAGAAAATAATATGTAGTGACTATCTCCTGCAGTGTTTGGATGACAGGTGACATGCAGCATCCAAGGGTAACTCAGAAACACATAGGACAGACAGCTAAATGGAAGTTTTATAGTAAAGAGAAACTTGCCAGCAGAAAACAGGCAAGCAAATGCAAGAATAACTCAGGGTGGGATTTTATCCCAGCAACCTCTTTCTGCAAGGCAACAGTGTTTTCCAATACACAAAAATGAAAAGAAATGTTGCCTTTTTCTGTTAAAGTACAGTTTAAAACTCCCTGGAAAGGCTTTGGATTATTCGCTTCATTGCTGCGGATGAAATGACGTTCATTGGTAAAGCTATGAGGCCGATCAGATCTGCGTGCATTTCCATAAACTTAGTTTTTTCCCCAGAGAAAACGTATTTCGTCATGACACGAGAAGCAATCAGCTGGCTCTAAGATCTGCTTACTTAGCCCTTCACTGTTACTGAACCGTGCTGCTGTTAATACAGCTGGAAGGGATTTGTGAGAGTGCTTCGGTGTACTTCTTGCCTCATTCTTTCTACTCCTCCTGTGACGCTCAGCTAGTCAGGGGAGACATTAGCGGGAGGAAATATATAGCGCAAACTCTCATCAGTCTTCAGAGAGTCATGAGTGTAACATTGCTTCGGAAGAAAACATCAATCCGCCTGACCACAAGCTGTAAAAGTTTGTTAAGCCTCTGTCTGCAGAGTTCTTTGATACTTAACCAAATGGATCCAGTAAGAAATTGTGATCCAAAATTAACATCTGAGTCTTTCCAGTCAAAAAACAAGAGCAAACACAGGGAGTTTGGACATTACCAATATGCTGCAGATCCCTGGAGTCTTTTTGCTGCTGGAGATAAGAAATTGGCTTCAACTTTTCTGTCAAAACTGATATTTTTTGTTGATTGTCTGGATACTAAATTCCTTTTTCCACAAATCTGCAATGAAGAAATTGTAAGTCAGAGTGTTTGTGTTTTCCCTTTTCTATAAATCAAAACAGGAAAGAAGGTACTGTAACAACCACAAAGCTCCATTAAATCAGACAACAGTTATCTGCCAGCGATGTACCCGGCTGTTATTAGGCCAGTGTGCTGCTGCACCGTGCGTCATGTCAGCAACAAGAAAGTGTGTTTCACTGTAGCTTCCAGCCCTCTTCGGAGACCAGGCGCAGGGAGGGTGAATGCAATTTGCTTCCCCCTCAGTTGCTAAAATGGATGTACGGCATGTTTGGGTCCATTAAATTTTTACTGCACACGGACGGTGGGGGTAGTGTGCAAGCAACCTGGCTGCCATGTGCATTCCTCAAAGCCAACTTTACTGCTCTGCTGGGGTAGATGAGGCGGGTTGGTTTTCACCAAAGGTGGAAGTGATGACAAACAGCATGATAATTCATTAGAGGAGCGAAGGAAAAAGGGAGCTGTTACAAAGAGCCGTGCAGCAAGAGCAGCAGCTACTGTCCTTGAGGCTTGATGAGGAAAAAAGCTGAAGCGAGTCAGTTGGCAATGCAGACATTCAGTTTGTAGATCAGTGTAGACTTGGAGATCGAATAAAGCAATGAACTAATGAGCACATTAGTTACCCTTGGCTTGAGGTTGTAAAGAAATATACCATATCATTAGAAGGCAATCAGAGCATAATAATGATTTCACTCTTCGTAAATAACATTGGCAAAAAGTTCAATGTATAAAGAAATGGTACATAATTCAAAGAAGCTTGATAGGAGGTTATATTTATTTCATTTTTGATAAACTTTTAACTCAGATTCTAGCTTTTAGGCAGCTTTTAATCATTTCCCTTGAACATGTTGATGATATTGACAAAAACAAGCATAAACAAAGCATTACTTTTGTTCCTCCTTCACAGCTTCACCTCTTAGCCTTTTTTTCTAATAGTATGCTGCAGAAATGACCAAAAAATAACAAATTTTTTGCAGAAGTATGAATATGCTTTACCCAAGTAGACATTTTAGACGTCTAAATCGACAGCATCTGACCAATTGATTTGACTGATAATCAGGTTATTTGCATTAGAAAGGAACTTTGTCTGCCGTAGCTATAAAATCTCTATCCTAGTCGTACTACTATATCTAGAGAATACTACTTGTTGCCCTACGTTTGCTCATGATTAGTAATGATTAATTAATGAATGATGCAACCTTTTTTTCAAACCTCCAGACAAGCAACAAACAGATGAGTTTGGATTGGTGAGTCACTGATGGTGGAATAAAGGACGGAGGACGGAAGAAGTCAGATGAAAACGAGGATGATGGTGGAGATTGGGAGGAGGTGGGTTTCAGTTTGATGGAGTGGAAAGCCTTTGGCGGAACATAGAGTATTTTAAAGTGGAGACCTAGATGATATTTGACCATAGTGGAGGCATGCACAGGACTGATAGGCTAGCAGTAGTGGAGCATTAGAGGATGAAAAGTGAGGCAGAATGATGTTTCAGATCAGGGGTCACCAATTAAAAATCAGGTTTAATTCAGGTTGGGTCCGGATTAGCCAGCAGGTGGGTCCTGGTCCGGATCCGGATCCGGACCCGAATCGCGGTCAGCTAATACGTGACTTCTGTTTTAGACTATACCTAATTTAATATTCATCGATACAAACTATAACAACTAAAAAACACAGAAAATCCTGACAAAATTATATTTTACTGAATTATAATGAGCTGTTTGTCACTTAGTTCATTCATGACACAATAATTGGTGTTTTTTTTGTTTAAAGAAACAAGTTATAAAAAGACTAAATACCTCTTTTCCAAAAAAAAAAAACAACAACACAATTTTCATATGATCTAAAACACTTTTTTTAATCTAGTGGCACTAAACTATGAAACCTTCAGCAAATGTGTTTATAGTACATACAACTGCTGGTGTTCTCTGCTGCACAGGCACAATTTTAATCACACAGTAGTTTCATAAAAGAGTCATTACAGAATAGATTTTTTTTTCCCTCTATCCCAAGAAGATGAAGTTTTTCTGGCACAGCCATCAAACACCATTGGCTTGTTTGCATTATTATCGGCCTCATGGTGATTAGTCTAACTCAGGGAGAGCAGAAGCTGTTAATTTGAACCTCATCTAATTGAGTCTACTTTTATTCTCCACTCCTCATTTAAGGAGTAATGAAAACTTTACAGTTCCTTCCTGAAGGCCCAGTAAGAATTAGAAAGAAAGTAATTAGTCTGGCAGAATGTTAATTTTTTTTTTCTTATATATGTATTTGTACAACTGGTTCTGTCTTCTCTGGCTTTGCAGGAAGTGATTCACAAAGCTCTGTCAGAGTAAAAACTGGGTCATCTAAGCAGAATCATCTAGAGAGTGGCCCTCACAAGCATGAACAGAATTTATTAGCCCATTAAAATGAGGAGTTTAGACAAAATATTACAAAACAAGCCTGTCCCACTTGTCCAACAGTGGTTAGTGGAGTAAAATGAGAAAAGGGGGGATTAGAGAGGCGTCGGGGACTTTTAATGCAGAAATGCTGGTAAACAGGACACACATGCACTGGGGTTTACTTAATGTAGCAGCTGATGTAAGCGCTTCCTGAGCTGTGACACGAGGATGAATTCATTATGACAGATCTTCATGACTATAAAACATTTTACCACTTAAGCCATCGTCCTCAACGTCACCATCACCTCTGGTGTCTGTGTGATGAGAAATAATTAGCTGTTTTTTTTGTTATCAGATTAATGTATTCTATTTTTCCTTGTTTAAGCAGAGGCTGAGGAGGAGCAATCATCTGAATTCCATGTTTCTAAGTGAACCTTCAGAGCCATACCCGCAGATGCTCTGCTCACTAGTGAAAGCTTTCTATCTGTGTGAAGCCAGTGTCTTTTCTCTCTCACTGGGTGCCACAACAAGCTAATCCTCTTCCAGCTAAGTTGTCTGAGCAGCCCATTACAGTCGGCCCACTGCGAGCTGTGCCACTGGGCCCCATGACAACAAGGGCTGATAAACTACGAACATTTCTTTGATTTTGGCAGTATGATTGCACCGTCTGGCCTATCAAAGCTCTTTGGTGGATCAGTGCAGGTTGAGCACCCACAAGAAAATCTGCTGTTCGTTCTCTGCCCAGCTTTAAACTCGCTTATATTTTTACTCACACGTGTGCAAATAAAATGTGCCTGTCTCCAAAGTGGCCAATGTACGATGGCAGATTGAAAGAGAGATTGCCAGGCTTAGCATCTGTGACCTTCCGCCTACTCGCCGCTCCTCCACTCCGCTGCTCTTCTGCAGCAGTGCAGTATTTCCGGCTGAGGATTTTTATCTGTGGCCCAAATATGCAGCTCCTGTCGCTTGGTGCAGCAGGCGTTTCAGTGGCATCACAAAGATGGATTAAGTCATGCGTTAAATTGCCTCTTTGAAGCAAATGAATAAATAAATTTGAGGGAATAATTCCTTGAGTGTTCACCGTCTAATGTGAGTGCGATTGCATAATGCTGGTTTAAATGTTCCCTCTGCTCTGCTCTGTTCTCTGATGTGTTCTGTTTCTGTATAATTCTCTACAATTACTTTGCTCACTAGCCAGTAATGCCCCAAAACTACAAAACCATGTTTGTATGGAATATATTAACAGAACTCCATTTTTTTTGTTTTTTGACAGCCTTCCAAATTCCTCATTCATTTCTTAAAAAAAAGCCTTGGCTACTTTAACCTCTTTACATCCGTTTGTCTCTTAATGAAACATCCTATGTTTAAACATCATATATACTGGTGGACGAAGTACTCAACAGTACTTAAGTAAAAGTATTAATACCATAGTAAAATTTTACTCAACTAGGAGTAAAAGTTACTTAGTCAAACTTCTACCCAAGATAAAGAAATGAAGTACTCACTTCTGAAAATACGTAACTAAAAAAATTAAAGGAACACTTTGTAATCAGAGTATAGCATTAACTTAATTAAACTTCTGGGATATTGATTTGGTCAGGTAAGTAGCAGAGGTGGTTGTTAATCAGTTTCAGCTGCTTTGGCGTTAATGAAATTAACAACAGGTGCACTAGAGGGGCAACAACGAGACAACCATCAAAACAGGAATGGTTTTACAGGTGGAGGCCACTAACATTTTTCCCCTCCTCATTTTTTCTGACTCATTTTCACCAGTTTTGCATTTGGCTAGGGTCACCGTCACTACTGTTAGCATGAGGCGCTACCTGGACCCTACAGATTCCAACTCCTCCAAGATGGCACATCAATATGTGTCATTGCCGGAAGGTTTGCTGTCTCCCAGCACAATCTCAAGAGCATGGAGGAGATTCCAGGAGACAGGCAGTTACTCCAGGAGACCTGGACAGGGCCGTAGAAGGTCTAGAACCTATCAGCAGGACCTGTATCTGCTGCTTTGTGCAAGGAGGAGCAGGAGGAGCACTGCCAGAGCCCTAAAAATGATCTCCAGCAGGCCACTGGTGTGAATGTCTCTGACCAAACAATCAGAAACAGACTTCATGAGGGTCCGACATCCTCTAGTGGGCCCTGTGCTTACTGCCCGGCACCGTGTAGCTCGATTGGCATTTGCCACAGAACACCGGAATTGGCAAGTCCGCCACTGGTACCCTGTGCTTTTCACAGATGAGAGCAGGTTCACC
>NW_015151142.1:233008-246585 GCF_000732505.1 Cyprinodon variegatus
CCTTGAACCCATTGTCAGACCCTATGCTGGTGCAGTGGGTCCTGGGTTCCTCCTGGTGCACCACAATGCCTGGCCTCATGTGGCGAGAGTATGCAGGCAGTTCCTGGAGGATGAAAGAATTGATATCACTGATTGGCCCCCACGCTCGCCTGAACTAAATCCAATAGAACACCTCTAGGACATTATGTTTCGATCCATCCGACTCTGCCAGGTTGCACCTCAGAGTGTAAAGGAGCTCAGTGATGCCCTGGACCAGATCTGGGAGGAGATACCCCAGGACACCATCCGTCGTCTCATTAGGAGCATGCCCCAACGTTTTCAGGCATGTATACACGCACATGGGGCCATACAAATTATTGAATACCATTTTGAGTTGCTGCAATGAAATTTCAGCAAAATGGACTAGCCTGCCGCATCCTTTTTTGAACTGTAATTTTTGGGGTGTCTTTGAATTCAGCCCCCTGTAGGTTGATAATTTTCATTTCCATCAAATGATGTGGCATCCTTTTGTTCCGAACACATCACCCAGGGCATATCAGTATAAATAAACAGCATGATTTTTTGCCCCATTGGGATCTGATGTGTTTTCAAAGTGTTCCCTTAATTTTTTTGAGCAGTGTACTTAAGTATTAAGAAATACAAATTACATTTTTAATATCACTAGATTTCTATATAATTTTAGAATGATTTTAAAAAGCATTGTAACTTTCAGAAACCACCTTATGTACTGATGTATAGAACTACATGCTGCAGATTCTGCACCACCTGTAAAGTACTTTAGCATAAAAATGCCACTAAAAAGTAAGGACAGCTATTTTGATTATTATTTATTTATCTATAAACACCAAAATGACACAGGATTTTTCAAACACTTTGACTGCTGAAAGTTCAATCTATTACCACAAAGAAACTACAATTCTGATTTGAAAGCTCATCCTACTGAAGAACTTGGCTACATGGCAGCAAATAACTCTTTAATAAAATCATAAACTACTAATATCAGTCCTAAGTTTCTCACATTAGTGGAATGTCATTAAATGTCTAAAACAGTGGTTTCCAAATTCAGTAACGTCTGCTATCTGCCATGGTGCAATTGCATTTCAACATAGAAAAACAGTAACAGCGGATTGAAAAGCTAAGCTAAGTCAAAAGTAACACGGAACTAGCAGCTTCCTCTAAATGGAGTCGAGTAAAGTGTAAAATATTTGACTTTGAAATGTAGTGGAAAGTTAAAAGTAACCCCTAAAAGAATGACTCAAGTAAAGTACAGATGCTCAAAATAGCAACTGGAATAGTTACCTTCCACCACTGGTTATATGTCTATATTACAACATATGTTTCTACAATTTATATATATTTTTTTTAAATCTTACAACACATATTTCTACAATTTATAGGTGTGCTTCAGGACAAGTCCCACCAGTACAATTTTGGTGAGGTGTATATATTTAAAATATTCTTAACCATAATGAGTGCTGTACCTCCCAACCTTCATTTTTTATGAATTGTTTAATTGACTAAAAGAAGTTTTCCCTGGTTGATCTTAAAATCAAAGACTGGAACTGTTCTTTGAAAGGAACGTTTTTTAAAGATCAGGCCCCCGCTAAAGCAAAGCTTTTTACAAAACACTGCCAGCAAATTTACAAAAGAAATTTGAAGTTCAAGATAGGGTTCATAATTTGAAAGGCTATGGTGAGTTTAAATTGCCCAAAGTTTAAACATTTCGAAAAAGTTTTTGAGTGTCTGTATGTGGAATGAAACTCTGGAACAGTCTGAGTTCACAACATAAACAATGCAACAATATTCATAGATTTAAAATCCTATTCAAACAGTTGATTTGGTCACGGTATCTTCAGAGAGGGTCTTAAATGTATATTAGTGTATGTCAATGTGTGCTTGTAGTTCTTTAACCATTGTTAGTATTATTCGTCTCGGGTATGATGGAGAACAAAAATTTGTAGTAATTATTTATCTGCTCGGGTAACACATTTGTGATTTTGCTTATTTGTTCTCAGTACCGAAAACATTATTATTATTTTAAACTGTGTTTACTTGTACGATTTTTCGTTCTAAGTTGTCGTTAAAAAAAGGAAAGAAGAAAAAAAGAAGAAGAAGAAAGCTAAATTTGCTGAAAATATATATGTTTACCATGAATGAGCATCAGGGTGGGATTTATAAGTTTACTTCATCCCACTCGTTTTCAGGCCTGTTTTTTGTTTTGTTTTTGTTAAGTATAATATGATTTCTAAGTGTAAATTGATAAAATGATATCAACCTGTGTGTTCCAATGTATGTAATTTCCTGAAATGAATAATAATAATAATAATAATAATAAAAATCTCCTTAACCTTTGATAGCTAATCACGAAATATCTATGTAGCTACATTAGACAATAGCTGAAGAATTTATTAATTTGATGCTGTGATCATTGATCGGCAGATACTTATTTTTTTTTTTATCAGTGATCGGCGCTCGGCTCCAAACATCCTGACAGTGCAGTTTTTTCTCTCCAAGATGAAACCACCGGAAGAGGTATGGCTTGCTTTTACTCTTAAATTTTCCTTAACTTTAGAACTGTAGGATCAGTGCTTCTGTGTTTCTGTGTCTTTTCAAACCACTAGTCAATCATGACAGAAGGCTGCCTATAGTGAACTGGGTTCTGCTGAAGGTCTCTTCTTCCTAACACTTAATCACGCACAATACATCATCCATGCTCTTTTTCTTTTCTTTGTTTGTAGAAGACATTCTTTTATAGTTTTATAAAACTCTTAAAATATCTTGTGAACTGATAGTTCACATAGTCTTGTCTTATAACAAAGATGTATCATTCTACTATCCTACTAATAAACCTGTAGTTCTTTTACCTTATTTTCAAACATTGTGGTATTGTTAGTTTTTACTTGGTAAATTCAGAAATGCATGGAGAAACCCAGGCCAAAAATGTATTTAGATAATTAATTAAGTGTAAAAGTCAAAGGTGTGGAAGACACTCCTGTGTCTACCTTTATTAGCATATGTAGAGCAGAGAAATAACATATCGGCCCAATATCTAGTCTAGTTACAGCTGGTCTGGTAAAAACAAAAGCTCCTGGTTGTTGTGCATCAGTTCATTTGATTGGTCGACGTACGTCCCACGTCGCTGGAGTCAATTAAAGGCTCCATTTGTCAAGAGCTCCTGCTCCTTGGCGCCAATCCTCCACGGAAAAAAACTCACATTATTGCTCACTCACCAGTTAACTGTCACGGGTCGCTTTTTATTTTCCACTCTGTTTTGGTCTTTATGTCTTCTTCTTTCAGCTTCCTCCCTTTGCATGCATGCTCCCAGGCTTCTAAAAGCAATTTCATCCTTCCTGTGCTTTCATGCTCCATGAACATAATATCCCATTGTTTGTTTTCAAGTGTAATTACTACATTTTAGAAAAATAGCAATGTTGTGGAAATATTTTGTGTTTTTTTTTTTTTCATTCAAAACGTGAACACCATGACAGACTATGAAATTATTCTGAGACTAAGAGAAAATAAGCGGTAAGAGAAATATCTGATAAAAATTCACATCCACACAATTGTGTTCCTCCCTAATGGACATCTGGATCTAGGAACATTATGGTTTGTATCACAAAGATTGTTTGCCGACCTGAATGTGTGCCGATTTTTATGCTATACCAATATTTCTTTCTAAGTGTTTAAAGTTTTAGATTTGTGTTCTTTAATCCCTGTTTATTGTGTTTTGTGTCGTAGCATCAAAAGCAAAAACTCTCAAGAAAAGTTTTAAATCCACAACCTGTTGTCATGTTTTTTTAATCTTTCCATAAATGTTGATAAAGGTAAAAATGCATTTCCAGAGATAAATGAGGCAAATTATGAAGTCCCAAGTCTATTTGTGTCTTTTTTCTTTCTTTGTTTCAGTATACGATGTGTTAATTGGGATTAAAGGTGTAAAATGTAATCTAAAATCTTGGGGGAAAAAATCTTGTAGTTGCTTGCCCATCTTTTGCTAAAAACCTCAATGGTTTTGCATGATCTATGAGTGCCCCATAGAGGTGGGATATGTTTTATCTGAATAATCTGACAGTAGATCAAGTTGGAGGCTTTAGTTGAAGCTTTAAGGCTACGCAACAGTTATCATTGTTAATAAGAGTAATCATTGCTACAATATCCGTATAGCATTAAGAAAGGTTTGTAACTGTGACTTTTATGAGGTATGTGTGATTTCTTTTATTGAATCTTTAATCTGTGAAGCCATGAAAATTATCAGGAAGAAAAAATCAGGTAGTGCCTGGTATAGCTGTATGCAAAAATACAGAAGCGACCATTTCAAAATTATAGATGGAAAATGCAACATTAACTTAAAGTATATATGCATTGTAAAATATATTTAAAATATAGAGAGCGACTAAAAGAAGTTGTAAACATAACATTAAAAGACCTGAGTACAAATCTGAATCTAATTTTTCCAAAATTGCCATACATACATGAAAAAATTCCAAACCTTTAGCAAAACTGCGAGCATATGAGCAAGATGACCTATCCCCGAAACTATTACTGATGGCAAATGTGTGATGAACATGCACTGGGAGGGGAAAGTGCAGAGGGAACAGCTGTCACCTTCCTTGTCAGCTCTGTCAGAGAGGAAAATCAATGGCTGTCGTTTCATTATTCTGTCTTTGAAAACGCCTTTAAAACATCTCCTTTAGACGGCATCAACATGCAGCTTTGGCTTTACTCTCAAATATAAGCACAGTTTGTTATGTAGAGCAACTTATGAAGTAAGGATTAAATATTTATATCATTACCATAACAGTCACTCACTCACAGGTTTTGTTACACAATGTGTTTTGCACATATTAAGGGATAATTCATGAGGCGGTATGAAATTCTAAGCATAACTATAGCTGACAGTTCTATCTTCATATTTTGGGTCTGTATATGCCTGCCAGAATAAACATAATTCATGGGTAATAGAGCAGTCATGTCAACTATTTATAATGCAATCCTCTAAATCTCATGCATACTTTATCTAATATTATTTTGTGAATGTGTATTTTCAGTATACAGTAAATATGCAGAAAGCAAACAATGGTTTTTTCAACCCAGCAGAGTTTAGTCACTGGTTTGATCAAGCATACTGTGTTAGGATTAATATCCAAAGATTGCGTTATGTAAACCAATATTTAGCGTTAAGGTTGACATAAATGCAAGGATTATTATACTAGTAAGGTGAGCCTTAAACCTAATACTAAACATTTTTCTAAGTACACTGCCTGGCCAAAAAAAAATCACCACCAAAAAAAAAAAGGTCACTCACTTTAATACTTTTTTCGACCGCCTTTAGCTTTGATTACGGCACACATTCGTTGTGGCATTGTTTCGATAAGCTTCTGCAATGTCAAAAGATTTATTTCCATCCAGTGTTGCATTAATTTTTCACCAAGATCTTGCATTGATGATGGTAGAGTCTGACCGCTGCGCAAAGGCCTCTCTAGCACATCCCAAAGATTCTCAATGGGGTTGAGGCCTGGACTCTGTGACGGCCAATCCATGTGTGAAAATGATGTGTCATGCTCCCTGAACCAGTCTTTCACAATTTGAGCCCAGTGAATTCTGGCATTGTCATCTTGGAATATGCCTGTGCCATCAGGGGAGAAAAAGTCCATTGATGGAATAACCTGGTCATTCAGTATATTCTGGTAGTCAGTTGACCTCATTCTTTGAGCACATACTGTTGCTGAACCTAGACCTGACCAAGCAACCCCAGATCATCCGCCCCCACAGGCTTGTACAGTAGGCACTAGGCATGGTGGGTGCATCACTTCACCTGCCTCTCTTCTTACCCTGATTCACCCATCACTCTGGAACAGTGTAAATCTGGACTCATCAGACCACATGACCTTCTTCCATTGCTCCACAGTCCAATCTTTATGCTCCCTAGCAAATTGAAGCATTTTTTTACGGTTAGCCTCACTGATTAGTGGTTTTCTTACGGCTACACAGCTGTTCAGTCCCAATCCCTTGAGTTTACTACGTATTGTGCGTGTGGAAATGCTCTTACTTTCAGTATTAAATAGAGCCCTGAGTTCTACTGTTGTTTTTCTTTGATTTGATCTCACCAAACGTTTAAGTGATCACCGATCACGATCATTCAGGATTTTTTTCTGGCCACATTTCTTTCTTGAAGAGGATGGGCCCCCACTATCCTTCCAGTTTTTAATAATGCGTTGGACAGTTCCTAACCTAATTTTAGTAGTTTCTGCACTCTCTTTAGATGTTTTCTCTGCTTGATGTATGCCAATGATTTGACCCTTCTCAAACAGACTAACATCTTTTCCACGACCACGGGATGTGTCTTTCAACATGGTTGTTTAGGAAATGAGAAGCAAGTCATTGCACCAGTTGGGGTTAAATAACTTGTTGCCAGCTGAAAGATAATCGCCCATGGAGTAATTATCCAATAGGAGGCTCATAACTATTTGCTTAGTTGAATCCAGGTGGCGACTTTTTTTTTGACCAGGCAGTGTAGAAAAACATGTTACAGTTTTCTTTATCTAAAGCATACCTGAAGTTACTGCTTAAAAAGTTTTTTATACGTTGGTTAACTTCTAGAATAAACTATCTGTCGATTCTTTCTTTATGCGCAGGTCAATGATGAAAAATCGGTTGACATACAGTAACATGGCGGTTTTCATCAGGGGGACTACATTTCTTTACCCCAGCAGAGCACCCATTCAATTAAATTCAGTTGTATTTATATAGCACAAATTCATAACACGTCATCAGAAGGTGCTTCAGAGAGATAATTCAATCAAAGCACCCAGACAGTCTGGCTAACAGGTTTCTAAGGACACCCAGTTGATTGCATCATGCCCTTGACTTTTCAGGATGCACATCTCCTGGATGAGCATGTAGCAACATTTTAGATTTGCTTGCATGATATAATTTACTGCAATCCCTCATACTGAGCATGAATACAGTGACAGTGGAGAGGAAAAACTCCCTTTTAACAGGAAGAAACCTCAAGCAGAACCAGACTCAGTGGGAGCGGCCATCTGCCCAGGTTGACTGGGGATTCAACAAGATAGCAGACGTAGAAGCAGACATACAAATGGAACCTAAGAACACTGATTTGGGACTTCTTTCTATGTTAGTGAAATTCAAAGTAAACTAGCTCCACAGGTGGCTCTCTCTAGAAAACAAACCTATAAGTAGACAAACTCTGGGCTGGTTTATATCAAAAAGCAAATTTAATTATTCTCAGTCAAAGCTGAGCCAATAACTCTCTATAGGAGAGAAAAAAACGACTAAACTCTGAGAAACAGGCCTAACTCTATCATCTATAATGAAGTTGCTGACGGCAGCAGTCCAGCTAATGATGTCTCCAGGATGGTGTCACAGTTAAACAGAGTGGCAGGAGGCATGTAGGTACTATGATGACAAAGAACAGCCACACCATAAAGTTACAAGTTGAACTAACAAATAATGTGAAATTGGAGAAGAGAAGTAGAGTGTAGGAGGGAAGAAAAGTGGCACGTTTAAGACTGCTGACCTAAAGTTATGTGTTTGGACAATGTAACTACATGTTGAGTGACCTGCAGAGATCAGCTCATGTGTGTCTAAAAAGAGTGGTAAACATGTTTGTTGAAAGATGTTACTCTAATCAAATAAGACCAAAACTCAATTTATAGGTGTATGTCGTAGTAGCTAAGTCTATGTATAATCTTGAATGCACCATCCACAAAGATAATGACCTAAACATACAGTGAGAGCTACAAAGGACTGGATTAGATCAAATCTTTCTCATGTGTTAAAATGTTTAAATCATAGGTAAAACTTAAGAAAATTAAGAAACACAATAAAAAAAGGAATAGTTTTGAATCATCTACTGCTAAAAACCTTGTGGCTTATGGAGAATGATATAACGACTGTATTTAGGGAATTCATACACAACTTAAATATACCTTCAAAAACATCTCCAAAAGGGGAAGTAAAATGCTGTCACCTCCCTGTCTGGAACTTAAAGATAAATTATTTTTAGTGAAGATGATTCAAATGTTTAACCATAATGGATGTTGCTTCTTAATGAAGTAAGAAGGCAAGGTAATTATGATTTCCTCCAAAAGAAGACCATCAAGCTAATTATTCTGTCTTTTCATGTTGAAAATGAGCTGATATTCTATCTTTGATAACTGAGACGACTGGTGACTGAGGAGCGAAAAGACACAAGTTTCCGTCATTGTAGAGCTTCGATGATTAGTAAATGAGGGGCTACTAATCAAGCTGAAAGATGTAAAGCACTGGCAGCTAAATGATCTATCACATGAACAAAAACCCAAAGGAAGAAAAGAGACACCTTAAAAATGAGAATAGATATGTTATATCCTGTTAAACTAATACAGAATCCTTCACCATGAAAGGGGATTGCTTACTTAATGATCTGGAAACACCTAATGAACCACAGGGATAAGAGGAGAACTTTTTCTGAAATCATTCTCACCCTGCTTAACACTTATGACTTTCTGATGGCTTCTGAATTGAGAATGTCAGGCCTATTCATCTTGACCAACCCTCAATATTTCCTGAGAGAGGCGAGCCGCATTGATTAAGTCCAACAATAGTCTTGTTAATACGCAGGCTGAGAAATGAGGAGGCACTGTCGCCGAGCCAAAGTAATTACATACATTCATAACAATAACGATGGCTTTGAGCAAGAAATTCTGCCTCAGAATTAATAAAACTTCAAACCCGCTACACTTTGATGATAGTAAAAATATGATCCCCGAGCAATAAGGGCTATTTTAAAGAGTCAGTGTTGGGAATGGAGCTAGGAGAAGAGAATTAGGATTAATAACATTACTTTACATTGTCTAATACTACTGGATGTTCTTTTGCTTATTTTCCGTAATGAGTAATTTTGTACAACCAAAGAAGCCATATTCTCTTTTAAATGTGAAGCATTATTTAATAGGACGTTTTTAACCCAAAAATAAAACTTGTACTTAGCTAAGCTTAATGGAATATCAATGAAAGCTTGACAAATTCAACCACTAGCCAAACAAGACGTCCAATGCTGTGTGATCTACAGTGCCTTGCAAAAGTATTCACATCTCTACACTGTCTCTCTTCTTTGTGTTCTGTTTAAAAATGTATCTGGTAGAGCAACAAAAAAAGCAATGCATTATTGTTAAGCAGAAGGAAAATTATTAAAAGTATGGGCTGTATTTGCATCCTCAACCAATGAGTCAATAATTTTTCCATCTAATTTCGCCATGGCACCAACTGCAAATATCTTAGGAAAGGCCTCAATCAACTCATTACGCCTTGAAACTGACGATCTACCCATTTTTCTCTGAATTATAGTTTGGTTTAGTAAATAGCAAAACAGGTATTCTCAGGCCTGATTGCAGATTCTTAATTTGGTTTTGGCCAAGACAAGCGGTGTCCAAATTGCTGCCCTGGGCCATTTACAGTCCTCACAATGATTGATCAGAATTTAAGAATGGCTTAAATTAGATTAGCCAACTTAGACGGTTGATGCAGACACACATTAAAATAAAAATATGCTTTAATATTTCCTTTGCAAAAGCAACACAATATTAAAAGAACAGACTTGAAAGAGCCAATTTCATAAAGTCCGCAAAAATAAAGTGAGTGATTTCCTTGTTGCTCAAAAGAAAGTTATATAGCTACAAGCCAAACCTGCAAGAGTTTTGTTTTTCAAATCTACAATGATTTACAGGGTTTAACTGTTTAGAAATCCACTCCTTTGTTGGTTTATTGAAATGCTTTTTCTATTGTTGAGGAAGTTAAAATAAAATATATTTTACAATTTCAGTCAAATGAAAAACCAGAACCTTCGGCATCCAAAGCACTTTAACTTGACATTTGGAATATTTACATGACATATTTGCTGTGCTATCTGGCATTTAATTGGATTTTCTTAAGTCCATATAAATGGAACAATCTGATTATTTTTGTTGTTTGTTTAAGACTCTACATATATTTCAATCCAAATGAAAAATAGTGTGCACCACTGACAATTTTGGACACAACTGTTCTAGACTATAACCGGACCAGTAGAAGTTAAGAATTGCCAGGTATAAAGCTGCTTATATGTAAATGTTTCCATAGACACAAAACAGCTCATCTTTTTCTAATGAAAAACAAGTATAACTATATCAAGATGCTCTCATCACCATGCCTCATTGTAAGGATGGTCATAATGTTGGCCAAGTGTGACAGTTTTAAATATCAAACTAGAGCATCTTCTTTCCATGCTGTATGTCTGCTGTATGCCTTGTATAGCATCTGGAAAATGCAAACATGCGTTTTATAGCTTTTTTCAAGAGCAGGAGGAGTTTATAAAGATAAAGCCAGTATAGCATTGCTGATTCTCCTACCTGAGCTGCAGATGACCACTGCTCCTCCACAGCGTCTATGGGTTTTTTCAGTTGCTGCTCTGATAAATATTTTCCTTTACACCTTGTCATACCTGTATTATTATGCAATTTTTAATTGATGGAGTGAACAGTACTCTGAGAATTGCAGCTTCATCTCTGACATGTTTGTTAATTCCTTGGTATTTATAATGATTTTGTTCTCTGATGTTCTGTGACAAAACTGTGAGGCCTTCACACAGCAACTGGATTCATACAAAGACTAAACTAAAGGTGGTCTCTCTTAACTAAGCAGGAAACCTCTTGAATAATAATAATGTAGATAAATTCAGATAAAAACACAGTGTCAAATAAGAACTTACCACATGCTGTGGAGCAACAATAAAAGCAGTAAATTTAAGTTTATTTAGGACCAACAGATTAAACAGGGCTTGATTTATATCCAAAATATATGCTACTTTGCACTGGTCTGTCATGTAAAATAACAAAAAAGTACATTGAAATGTGTGGCTTTAAAAAGCCAACATATGGAAAGGTTTAAGTAGCAAAATGGCCTCTATAAAGCGTTCTACATACATGCTTAAAATAAGAATTTTGGTATAAAAAATCATTAGTTGTTTTTATTTGGTGAGCACAGCCTCCAGCCGTTATACCAGCGAGAGATCCACCCCTGCAACAAATGATTATTAATCGTTATTGTTGCACTTTGCAACAGAGATGCCTGTTTAGCAAACCCTTCCTGCTTATTAGCATGTCCATTGAGCTAAATGATCACTTGTTCCTTCATAAATCTGAGGGCCACGCTCTATTACAGAAGATCTTAGACGCTAATCATAAGCCATTAAGTTTGGCTATTAACCAGTGAAGTTGACCTGCCCTGCCTATTAGGGAGCACTGGCCTTCATTAGCCCCTCTGAATCTGTAAACATTAACCTTTGCTGGTATTATTACACATTTTAATCCAGTTAGCTGCCTGCCTTCCAAATCCTCCATCCCATTTTCTTCCAAGATTCACTCACTCTCTCCGGCTCTTACCTCACTTAAGCATGCAGGCGGGTTGGTTTGGGGCTCAGACAGTCATCATTTGATAGCCTACGGGCTGTGCTTATCTGCTCCAGGGTCATCAGAATATATTTCTCCCTGTTATCATTGCTCTTTCCATCAATCCATCCATCCATCTGCGTGACTCACTCGTAAATTCATCCCTGAGATTCTGGTTGATATTTAAGGCCCAGCTGAACAAGGTGGTATAACTTCTCAGGGGCAAAACAATGTTACTTTTAAAAGTGTTGTGTGCATTATTATTGTTTTGTTATGTTGTACAGGAGCTTAGCTTACCCGCCGGTGCAGTTCTAACCTCTCGAGATGTCCTTGAGCCATTTGTAAAAGCACAAATGCGTATAAAAAGGTTGTAGTCATGACTTCAGGCTACTGCTGAGAAACTTTTTGGAGTGCAAATGCAAAAAGTTACAGCTGATAAGAACTCAGGACACAGTAAGTAAGAAAATAAGCTAAAATTGCTGTCCATTTTGATCCCTATAATGAACCTTGAGTTGTTTTTTTAGGAACAGTGACCATTATAGTTAAAATGTGGGGGACTGAGACTTTTCCATACGCCTTTCCACAAACCTGTGCAAAAGCATTATGTGATAACCGATTTTTCGACTGTGCAAAGCCATAAAGAACAATTTTAATTTTGCACACATATAGTAACGTATAGTTACTATATATCGTAACTATACCTTTGCCCTTGCAGGCCTCACATGATAACCTTTGGAGATTCCTGAATTTTCCAAAACAAAGATCAACAGTACTCTGTATGTCAGAGTTGGAGAAAGCATTACAATTAAACAATTTGGGTTTTTGATGATTTTTGATCATGTGTTGTGTTTACTGTTGTGTAAGGCAACCTAATGGTGACTGCATGGTATCCAATGTTTGCATGTATTGAGTTCCCTTGTGTCTCCTAGCTACTAGCTCTAAGCCTAAAGAAGATAAAAGGCTTTCAATCCCTGAGCATTGCATTCCCAACAAACATAAAAAGCTAATAATTAATTAACAAAATGGTATTGATTTCTGATAAAGCAAATAATTCAATGAAATATTATTTTACCAAATTACATTTTTTTACCCCTTATATTTGCATTGTGAATTGATTTGAAAACACTCCAAATGGGTGTGTTCAATATGGCGTGGACTCAAAAAACAGTTTTTGCTTAAGGTATGATGGTGTTTCTGTGCTGGAACTGAATATACCAATTACAACTTTTTTTCAGAATAAGTGTCTTAATGGGGTTCACTATCCACTATATATCTGCAAAAAAAAAACAAAAAAAAAACAGACCTGGCTGGTAGCTTTGCAGTTGGTGTACAGGCTGTGCAGTGATAGCCAGCATGGGCTGATGCCCACAGGTGCCTAGGTTGCCATCTTTGTGATCAATGTTGGGAATATTTAGGACTATATGATGTTAAGGGGGGTTCGCAGGCTCATCCCGCATGCTCTCACATTCATACATCTTGCTTTTTCACACATGTGCTGCTTAATGGTTGTCTTTAAACTATAATTGTTCTTTATTGTCTCTATCGACTCCTTCTTTCTAGTATCCTTGTCACAAATAATGAACATCAATGAAAAAGAACAGAAACTGTTCTAATTCATTAAACACCCCAACAACAACACAACTCAGTATGTTGCAAAGTACCTCTTAATTGTCCAACACGGTGCTAAAGAAAAACCTAGGCGCTAAACAATTTCAGCAAAGAACAAGGTAGTCATCCTTAAGGAATTTACGATAGCCGCCTTAACTCTTTGTGGCATCACATCGCCCAAAGATTATTTAATTGGAACAATGCCGGGAGGACTGTGGTGGACTATGTTGTTGGACTTAGCCATTAGAAGACAGTACTTTGTGGTAATAAATGGATTAGATATGGTCAGCGACAGTACTTAGCCGGTATTTAGCAAATTTGCAATGGTTAGATGTTTGAGGATCTAGAATTTGCCAAGAAAGTAGCCCTGCATAAAATTCCATGCTGATGTAACTTCTTTAAACATACAGTAGCACAACAAAACTGAACATATACAACACAGCTGCAGATTCAATTATTTTAATTCATTTTTAACCTACCAGTACATATACACTCACCGGCCACTTTATTAGGTACACCTGTCCAACTGCTCGTTAACAC
>NW_015151142.1:248166-252272 GCF_000732505.1 Cyprinodon variegatus
TGTTGAAGAACTTGACATGCATTTGCATCATGAAACTCTGCTAAGCAATTCTATATACAAGCAACAAAGATATGTGCCAGTTTATTTCAGGGCAGAAGAAACTGACAATGCTACATAGTAGGTAGTTGCCTGCAAAATTGCCCTTTACAGCAGGTGGCCTGCTATAATTTGTTCCCCCCTTGTAACTTTAAGAAACAAAGGTCAATCAACTCCAAAGTTTCAGGAATGAATTGTCATCATAAAAGATGCTTATAAGCCAAAAATGAAAAAGCTGGGACCTTTTTTGTCTGATTTAGACAGGGGGATCAGATTACAGCAGGTTTTATTTCATTCCATATTGCCAGAATAAAACGGCTGATGTTAGAACACAAACTGTTTATTAAGGATAGTACAACAGTGATAAATTGTAAGTTAATATAAAACACAAATATAGATTTAAGTACTAAATTTCAACCAGGAAAAAATTATTTCCTTCTGCATATATAGTCTTTAATGATTACACGTGCCCTCCATTTTCTATTTCATTTTTATTACAATTGTTAAAGGGAGACATCCCATTTAAGCTACTGGGAGTTACAAAATTAAGCCCTGCAAACTTGCCTCTTGATATTGCATCGGATTCAAACAAATCTCTTTCGGGGCTGCTGTGGGACGAATGGACTGAATCCAGGACGGGGGTCACCAGCTGGACCGAACTGAGCCGAAAAGTCCCTTCCATTCCACCGAGCCAAAACAATAACATCCATCTTTTCATCAAATGCTCAATAGGTGTTTTGCTTGGATGAACTTGCTTCTGTTTTATAGCTTTCTGATTGAACCGCTGATGGTTTTAAAAGTTCTGAACTGAATGCTATTGCTCACTGAGCCGAATGAACAAACAACTTGGTGTTAAAATATGCGTCTATAGGGACTACAACAGTGGACCGGCGAGCATTGTTAGCTCCCAGCTACATCATGTCCAGCAACATTGTAGAGCGCTCTAACTTCTCCTTTGTTTCAGCTGGACCTGCCCGAGCCGGACCTCCTGGGTCTAGCTAAGCTAACCCTTTCACTTTCACACGCTTCATCACATCAAAGTTTAATGCATACCCGAGTTATTGTTCATATTATTACTGTAAAACAAATACAAATTAAATTTAATATCACTACATCAGGGTTTATTCACATTTATCTGCTGCCATTTTAAAGGACAAAACTTGCACATGCCCACTCTTGAACGGACTTTTAACCCTATTTTCCCCTTATATGATTTATCTACTTTGGCTTATTTTCAGTAGCGTTTAGTGTTTGCAAATTTATAATTTGCGATTTAAAACTCAGGCTGGATTCACACTTCTTTCAATAACATCCAAATGAACAGAGACAGATTTCTTTGGTTGTTGATTTAAAAACCCTGCCTATAGCCATAGTCTCAATTACTAAATTGTTGAAGGCAACAGATTTAATCAGCCGGTCCAGGAGTCCAATATTTCATGTAAACCACTAAGAACACTGTGCATTAAGCAAATTACACTTGTTATGATTCAACTAATAATAATTAATGTGTTTTACACACAATTTGAAAAACCTATTAATCAACTATAAACTCCAGTTCTAGTTATTTAATATATTCCTAATCTTCTGGTCATCTTGTACAATACAATCAGCTTTCGAAAAGGGGAAAGCAACTCAATTAAAATAAGGAGGAATAAAAAGATTAAATTAGATGGGAACATGTGATTGTTGGCAGGATCAGCCTCAACCAAAATAAAATCACCAGTATATCAATCAGGAATGTCCCACACAATGAAATGAAATGTAAGGAAATCAGTCATGTGATGCAACATCCAACAAGGATTGGAGTAAATATCAGATAAAACTTACTTCTAAACAAATTCTGTTGATGCATTCAGCTTAATAAAAAGAGATGCCGCCTAGATTTTCCTCTGCTTTTTTGCAGGAACCTGTTCTGCCTGGCGATGTTGCCGTTCCTCTTGGTAAGGTGTTAATTAATGTACATACTGGTTCCCCTCAGCCTGCTTCCTTAATTTAGCAGAGCTCTTTTATGTTTTTAACACACCTCATGATTATCTGGTGTTGATCCTGAAGGTCTGGTTATACTTTTGATTTAGGCCCAATTTTATTATTATGATTAATGATTATTGATTATTATGAACTAGTTGTGGGTCTAGATAAGGCCGAGGCGATGAGGAAGTTTGTGCGACAACGGAGGGACATGAGGGCGAAAAAGAGCGGGGGTCCGGTTGGAGAAAGAGTCCTAGCGCTCTCGCGCACTTCGCTCTTCTAGCTGATCCAACTTCACAACTCGTTTTTCCATGATGGCGGTCATACAAACCAAACGAGTCAGTGAGGTACCAAACAGGAAATATGCATAGTGTAGAGCAGATGTCGAATTGACCAATCAGAGACCTCCTGTCTGCAGCACTGTCTGCAGTCACCTACAAATTTGGATTGGTGCACCAGAATGTCTGCGGAAGGGGCAGGCATATTAGTGTTAACTGTGACACACACCCAGACGACCTGGTTCCTGAGTATAAATCAGCCTTTAGAGTTTATTGTCAGCAAGGTAGCAGGCTTCATTTGCTTACTGTTCAGGTTAAGCCCATGCAACTGGAGAAAGTTAGCAACTCGTTCTGTAGACTCACCAATCCAGCTCTCCTGGTTCTCCTCCCTAGAAAGCAACTGTTGCGTGAATGTATGATCAGGGTTTCATCTGTAGTACCTAAGGTTGTGAACAATAAACCAATGGAAATGGATATCTGGTTGCAATGGATGCAACCGGTTTAACAAAGGAGTATCTGTTAACATTGGTTGCAGCCTCCTTATTTGATAGTAAACTAGCCAAGAATTCCCAGATCAGTTGTAGGGTTCTGGATAGGCTATCACAGCACTTGGAATGGGTTGATGGCATTAAAAAAATCACATGCTTGCTCCTCTGAATAACGTGAGCACTGGATTTTCTGCAAAACTCTAGCTGCTGATAAAGATGAAACAAGCATTCAGAAATGTCTTTTAGAGGTGCTACACAGGCCTAGATGATATCTTCTACACTCTAGCAGCACTGGATCCACTGTCTCTGCCCTCCCTCCAAGTCTCTACCCTCCCTAACTGACCATGCAGCTGAGTGAACATTCACAAGCTTAAGCTACATCCCAGCATAACAAGGTAAATCACCCAACACAGCATTTACTCAAAAAATGTTAGACTGCATCCTTTTAGTCTACTGTCATTACATTTATTATGACTGCTGTTACAGTGTAAATGATTTTGTACACTACAGACTATTATTGTTTTTTTTTTTTATTATTTCTAGGAATTGAGAACAGGGGATCCAGTCCAGAGAGGCCCAAATGGAAACAAATCCATGTCAGACTGAACCTGCCCTGCAAGATCCGACATAAGCATTAATGCACCAAGAAGCCAGACGGTTTATGTGAGCAAGTAAAAGTTAACACTGGCTTAAGCTTATTCTGCAGCTATAAAATACTACCATGCTACAACAACACAAGGGAAACAGCAAAACAAATACTTAATAATAATGATAATACAACCTTTCTATAAAGTATGTGTTGTAATTCATTCTGAAAGTCAGATCTAGATACATGGAATTATAATTCAGGTATTAAAAAGGAGCTACTAAAGCATAACTAACAGAGCCAATAAGGCACAGTCATTGTTTTCTATTTCAGAAGCTGACCCTCTTGTCAAAAAGAAGAAAATGTCAGTATTGGACCAGCTGTTTGTAGTAAGGATAGCAGCTGCATCTGTAAGAGACAAGGCCAGTAAAGAAGTCAAATGTTACAGAGAGCGTGATCCGTTGCCATGCAGAAAAACTGACAAAGTGCAGTCTACTCAAACTTGAACAGGTGGATCAGTTGATTTTCCTCAAGAAAAATATGCCCTGCAAAAAAACTGAAGACAAGGAGGATGAATAAAACCACAGTAAATGCACATGCATACTGGTATTGAGCTCCTAGTGCGTGTGAGGTAAAAGAAATAATGATTGTGATCTTTCACATTAGTCATAACCCACATATGAAAGTTTAAATATAGAACAGAACTTTGGTTTAGATTACCTTTCTCAGGTCTAAAAGCACCAGTTTTTT
>NW_015151142.1:252745-261872 GCF_000732505.1 Cyprinodon variegatus
AACTGTTATTTAGAATCTAGTTGTAACTTGTTCCCCAAACAGACATGAACACTGAATTTTAGGCCAATTTTTAAGTCCAGTCAGTCTGTCATAGTCTTGATTTAGTCAAGAAATAGTTGTAAAAAATAAGGCTGAATTTGGTTGGTCTGATTTTGAAAAGACGTTGCAAACACAGTTTTCAACATCCTTTCATCTTTCACTTTTCAACCAAATCTAGACATTGTCTCAAAGTAAATCATGTTGACTTGTCAATGTCTTTTCAACCAATTTTTGCGGGGTGGGCGTGTATCTAGGTGCATATTGAATCATTTATCACGCAGAGATAGAGGAGTGAAGCTTTTATGTAGAAGATCTACTGATGTATTATTTGATTTGAAAACTGTTCTTCTTACTCATGACACACAATATTTCCAGGAAGAAGCAAAAGATGTGTAGCATGAAAATGTTCAACTTAAGAAATAGAACTAAAAAAAGTACATTCATGCTTACAAAAAGGCTTGCTATGACTCGACAAGGAAAATAAAGTAGTTTACTCACTCACTTTCTCAAGCATGACCCTATTAAAGCTCAATTGTTCCATTTCTGTTGAATTTGAAGCGCCCCACCCTGTGCTGAGTGGAATCAGTCCCCTTACTCACTCACTCTGAGATAAAAATCAATGCTCTCCCACAGCGCTGTAATCAATAGAGTGGTCTCCACTACAGAGCCAGAAACGCTAAAGGAGACTCTCATTATCTTTGTCTGTCACCGTTCTTTTAGCTCTGACAGCTGGATATCTTGATTTACCCGATTACACTAATATCCAGCTCAACTAGGGCTCTAAATACTAGTTTTACTTAAAAGAAGCTGTTTCTCAGAAAACAAAAGGTATTCTAGTAAAAACTGCTTTAGAAGTGTAGTACTCATACATAACCTTTTTGGTTTGTGTTTTATTCTATTAACGGAGCACTTTATTGAGCAGCTATCGGCAACTTCATGTTATTAAACTGAATGACTGCCAACTGTATTCCTTTTGTCAATGTGTTTGCTTGCAAATTACTGAAGTGGCAGCAGCGACAAAAAACCTCAATAGAAAAGGAACCTCAGATGAAAAGGAACTACATGGAAGACAGATGGGTACAGTTAACAGAAACAGAACAGCTGCAGACCATCACATCTTTATGCAAGACTGTCGAGAAGGAAGCCTTTGTTGGAAAAAAAAGTAGAAGAAGTCCCATTTTCAGTATGCTCCAAAAAACACATCAACACATGGGAGATGTGCTCCAATCAGACAACATCAAAAACAACCTTTTGGTTTAAATGCAAAACAGTATGAGTGTGATCTTCAATGATTCCAAGGACCAAGGGAAAATTTGTGTTAGCAAAAGAATATTTTACACATGCAATAAGTGGGCATGTTGCAGGTGATCTACGAAGATTTCTCAATTAAACATAAAACAACAACAAAAAAAAAGTTTTGGGGCTAAATAAATAGGACTAATAAAGAGAAAGAATAAAAAAATAATAATAACAATGATTACATAACATTAATAGTGTACTTTAGATACGTTTTTCCAGCTGCTGCAAAAAAATAATAAAGAGATGTAAACAAACAGCTTTTAAACAGCAATTGTTTTATATTTTTGACCAAAGCACCTCATAAAACATGTTTGTCTGAAATACTTACTATATGTTGTAAACAAAAATAAGAAACTGACATCAGAACAAACAAACTCTGAAATGTTGATGCAGAGGCAGCCTTGGCAGCCCCAGAATATCAGCCTGCTTTATTCATTACCCAAACGTGAATACAGCCTACTTCAGAGTAGAGTTTGCCCACAGGAACTGCTGGAAGGGATATAACCCAAGCTGAAAATAAGAGTCAAACCTGAAGAGTGGCCCGACACAAAATCGGGCGATTGTAATTTACAACTATTCACTTCTGTTGCTTTCCCACTGAAATTAACGAGTCAACATTGTTTTTTCAAACATGGGTCGACCTGCAAACAAATGGCATTTGGCTGTTTTCCCATTAGGCAAAAAAGAAAGCTGGGTTTCATCCCCTGTTGGCAAGCTGCGTGGCTTCTGTCCCCCCACTGCTGCGTTTCTGGTGGCGCCATCATGCTTTGGCAATGATGTCATCAGTTCAACAGAAATCTGAAAAAGAACAATGCAGAGCAACATAGATGGGAGCAAGAGTGAAGTCAATGTTCTTTACTTTTTTGCAATCATTTGTTTGGCATGTTGGATCAGATGGCCTGGTGTTAGCACTGTAAGTCAATCGGAGCTGAGCTGTCTTTTACCCCCTGAGTTTTTAACCTCTACCAAGTCATTTGCGGGTCAACGAGCTTTTCCTACTGTCACTAAAAGCCGACTGTTGTGGGTTTAAAGGAAAAGTCTAGTCAGCAAGGAATGATCAATGGGTCATTATTTACACCTAAAATGAATACATTTGTGGTGATTTAATGAATTTAGCATTAATCAGTAAAAAAAATGAAAACAATAATTTTCATTGCGATCAGTGAGTTATTTAGGACTTCAAGAGGACTTCACCATGAAAATGAGCTATAGTTAAACTAATAATGCCCACATGCATGGCAGTTGGATGTTGTAATACATCGGGTAAAAGAGAAAAAAAAAATTTGATTTTACCTTTCCAATTCATGATCCACCATGGACGGGTTATTTTGATCCTGGTCGTTGAAGAGGGAGGATTTGCTATTGAACTTCTGAACAGAGAAAAAACACGTAATATGTAGCCAACATTTCGAAGAAGAATGTTTTCAAGAGGACTTGGAAAATAGCGAACTGGGACTTGCTCAACAGCCGATACCGCACCGTGACGTCAAAAACCAGTAGGTGGCAGTAGTGTTCTTTGACAAACATGGATTTCTCCAATAAAGCACAGCCAAATGAAAATACTCAAAAACCTTTATCAGATATACAGGTTTACTCTAACATGCACCAACAGGTCATTATAAGGAAGAGGGAGCAAATGGACTTATCTCCTCCATTGTTCCTGTGCTGATTCTAAACATAGAGCTCTGGGTTGTTTAAAGATGCAGGATTAAATGAACTATAGCAATTGATCAATAATGTACCATTAGTGACTTAGACACACAAATACACAAAAAGATAATTCGCTTAGAACAGTTCTGTAGATAATTTCATTTTTTGAAGTGCAGCCTTTATAAGGTAAGCAGCAATTGTTTTTGAGCTGCTACTACTGCCTCCAGCTCCTGAAGCACTCGCTTCTCCTGGCTCAGGGGATGAAGAGGACGATGATGACGACGCTGTGAGGGTGGTAGCCTACTGGGTTGAAGAGGCTGATGTGGTTGAAGCAGCAGTGGTGCCATCAGCAGGTTTAGCAGCGACAGATGATGATGGAGAAGGTGTGGAAGCGGGAGGAGCCGGCTGGGGATGTCTCAGCATTTGGCAGGGAAGCATCTAGAATGCTCTCCCCATTTTCACCTGCAGAGGGCTGTGCTTCCCCTCTAGATGCCGAAGATTGCCTGGGAACAGTCTCAGAGGAGCCTCCCTTCACGCAGAGCTCTTTGTTTCTATTGATGTGGTATAGCATCAGCCCCCCAAGGCCAACAGCACCATGCAGTAATGCTGGACACAGCCAAGACCCCGTCAGAATGATGGTGCAGCAGTTACATATCTCCTATTTTGAAAAGAGTTTAAGTTGGATATTGTCCATTTTGTTTTCCAACAAGCAGAGGTTAGAGAGCAGGATTGATGGAAGCGGTGGTCTGTGGGGATCTCTCTTTAGCTTCGTAGTTAGGCCCCCTCTGCAGCCCCGCTTTCTCCGTGTCACGCATCTCTTCCTCCGTCCAATTATTTTCCGCTATTAAAATAACTAACTAAAATAAAACTGATAACCGGAAAAAGATCAGAATTTAAGAAAAATGTTGTTATATTGTCTTTTCAAAACATTGTTTTCTAAATTTTGTTGCAGCTTATCTTTGAGTCATTGCTTCATAATGTTATTAAAACCGTTGAGTAATATGAAGTGTATTTGTATTACAGGGATTTATAAACATGCATCACATACTATTTAGGCATTTTAAACTGAGATCAATAATGGCTGATCTCAGGGGGTCAGGTTTCTTACAGCAGGACCGGTCTATACAAACTCAGGACTCTCCTTTGCCTCAACTTCTGTTTTAAATGGGATTTGAAAAAATGGTTCTGAACAGGGTTTATAAATATCTGGTTTCCACTGTGCACATGCTTGGGTATTGGAAAGGATGAATATTTGTTATAAATCCAGCTTTTTGTAACCCTTAATTTATACTTATTTTCTAGATCCACAGTTTGTAGTACAAATAGTGTACTAAAGTAAAAATCTGAGCTCAGAGCTGTTAATATTATGCAATATACAGTTTATTCTAAGCTTTTTTCACTGCATGCGCTTGTGAGCATGCATGTTCTTGTACTAATGCTGCTAAATTATTCATGAAGGTATCTGGATATAATTGTAGTTTACATATGCATGTGTGCATCTTTGAAGGCCTGACATATCCCACGGGCTTTCTGACAAATTTATTGATGCAGCATACGGTTGAAGTGCATCATGAAAAGTGAAGCTAAATAAACTAAAATTTGTTTTTCCTCTTTTTCCTGCATTGCAAGTTTTTTTTAGATTATGTATTTGGCTCTCTGCTGTTATTTGACAGTGCAGAGGGATGCAGTCACACCTCAACATATGCAAAAAAGGCTGAAGCGGTTGAAAAGCTGATACAACGCCAGAGGCAATGTCCCCTGAGTCGTTGTCAGTTGTTTGAAAAAAAAAAAAAAAAGTGTAAGAGTTAGTAAGAGGGAGCCAGGCAGGCTCATAGCCACTGCAAACACACACACATGCACACAGGAATCCCCAGTCGATCTGTCAGCACTCAAGATGCATTGTGGGTAATGTAGGTGCCAAGATTTGACAAGAAAATAGAGGTGTGGATTACAAAGAGATGCCGCCTCGATTTTACAGCACCAATCCTTATCCCACAATTTATGACAACATATCATATACATGAGCAGCAGTGACTCCATAGACTGAAGAATAGCACCTGATACTTCACTCTCTACCTGTTACAGTGGTTTCAGTTCAATTTAAGTTTTTTCATATATCACCAATTCACAGCGCTTGTTTTCTAAATGCATTTTAGTCAATTCAATTCAATCATACCGATAGATTTTTTTTTCCAATGTTTTCTATGAAAAGAAATCCTGCAGATTGCATCAGGCCCTTGAGTTCTGCTAAATGAATATGATACTGGACACAGTAATTGGTTGACTATGCAGCAATCTCTCTTATCGAGCTTGCATATAATTATAGTGGAGAGAAAAACTCCAGCAGAACTGGTGTCAGTGTGAATTCCAGAGCAGAGATAAAAAGAAAAAAAGGAGCACAGAAGCACTTATGTAGGAGTACTTTCTTTAAAGCCCCATTTACACTACCCTTTTGAACCCTTTAGAGAACAGTCCAAGCTTGGTAACTGAGATAAGTGTTGAGTGCAAATGGAACGCAACTAAGTTGGACCATGCCGGACATAACCGAACCGCGCTAAAATTTAGTACTAGTTCAAAAGTAGGGCTTGGTACGGTTCATCTCTGGCTTGATTCTCTGAGCGCATGAGCAGACCGCGTCATCTCCTCTTTACAGTGGGATGACTCATTTCGCAGGTTTTCCGATGTGTGCAGCTTTGCAGTTCAGAACTCTTCACTTGTTCACAACACAAGCATTTTATCAGCATATTAACAATAAATGGCATCAAAAGTGCCTGATGTGACCTGGGATGATGGCGAGACCCTCTCTGAAATTTGGGCGGAGGATGCTATCCAGGCACATAAGATCCTGAAACTTATGGTCGCTGCCATTTTTATTTGCGTAATTCCCACCTTGGGAGCTGATGTGTAAATGGTCGTAAGGAACCAAGCTTGACACGGTTAACTGATCCAAACTTGGTCTAAAGTCTGCACGGATTGGTTTAAGAGAGCTAGGCTAAATGGGGCATAATAGACTCATTAAATGAAGTAAATGCTAAACTAGCATTTGCTACTATTTGTTAACACAAGTGCTTCTTTTGTCTGGGAAAGACACAGAAAAAGATATGAGCTTTGAGTCCGTTTTTTAGTTTATGAGAATTAAAGAGAGAAGATGCTGTTAGTTACAGCAAAGCTCCACAATGATCTTTCTCTGGGATAAAAACAAGACTTAACACTAAAAGACAGGAACAAGTCTTATCTATAACATTAATGTTGACAACCCAGATGATTACTCCTTACAGAGCGGTTCAGCAGATCTAATGAATGCCAGATCAGATGTAGCTAAAAAAAATATCAAATGCCATGGAGTCAAATGTTAACATGACAAATAATGCAGAATTGGAGCATAGAAGTTGAATAAAGCAGAATATTTATATTTAATATTTCCGAAAGGTCAAAGTGGTCTTTATGTCCTGCAGCAGCCTAAGCTTATGGCACAAAGGCACCCCCTGATAACCTAGGGCACTCTAACTATGAGATTTATGGGGGGAAAAAGAAAGTTACCTTAAAAGTAGGTACCATGTCTGTCTCACAGATTAAAGGTGGAAGTTGATTCCACAGGAGAGGCTGATAAGTAAAATATCTGCCTCCCATTCTGCTTTTCAAACCTTTGGAACCACTAATTAACTTGCAGTTTGAGAAACATGCGCTCCATTAAGAACATAAGGAGCAATAAGATCTTTGACTTATAATGGATTATAAAGGCTCTATGCATGAGAAGGATCATTTAAATTATATCATGGACTGAGCCAATAGAGCCAATAAGGGAAACAGAAAAAAGTTAACTCAATTCTGAAAGGGACCCTATTTGTTTTTTGTTTTTTTGTTTGTTTGTTTGTTTTTTATTAGCAAAAATGAGCTACAATAGCTAATATGAGCTGCTAACATTCTGTCTAAATATCAAAGTTGACATGTGTCATTTAAAAAAACAATTATCTTGTATCTATCAAAAGTCTATCTATTACAGGTGATTGACAGTTTTTTGATAGAAGTTAAAAAATAAACAAAAACAGCTGGCTGGGAGGACAATTGACAGCATATCAACAATTTAATTGAGCAAAAATATTGCTACTAAATGATGATGATATAAAAACTAATGAGCTTGTCATTTGACATAGAGTTACTTTTTTCTTTTTTTTTAAGTGTCCTGTCTGGCAATGTTGATGCCAAAAAGAGCCCAACAGATTTTGCTTTCACAAGCGGAGCATTACGGCTATCGCCATAGTGTTCCACTTGATTTATGCATATAAATAGCTTTATTATACTTATGCTGGGAGTTTTACAGATTATATGGACATTGCAAAGTAGGTAGAGTACAGTTACTTATAAAGTACATTTGGCTATAGTTTTGTGTGTTTTTTACTTTGTGGCAAACTTTCCAAAACTGGATACCTAACATAAGCTGCCCCGCATGATGTTTTTAAGGTATAACCCTACCTGCAAAATACATTTGAAAAAATGTGTGTTTGGGGCAAGATGGTCAAGGATAAAATAGAACATCGTATCTTTTTGTTACCCATATGTTTAAGTTAGTTACTATATCGCAAATAATTGGCTGACGTTAAAAATAACCAACATGTAAATATTTTAAAAGAGACCTTTTTAGATTTTTAGATCTAAACTTAAATTAAATATCACTTTGAAAGCTTAGTAAATTATAGACAAGTATACTGTATTTAAAAGACTATTTTCCAGTATTGACTACTGTCCACCTTTTAAAACCCTTCATCCTTGCATGATCACACACGGCTGGTAACTATCTCCAATTGTGCAGCGGTGAGGAACTGTACACCCTGGAAGGGTTTACATTTAATTCCAGGACGATACATAGACACACAGATCTGGATTTTATAAAAACAAAAAACTGTCTAACACAGTAATAATTAAACATACTAATCCAAAGGATTACATAGATTACAAAAGATTTTAACATGACACAGTTTCAAAGCTAAAAAAAAAAAAAAAAATGCTTGCCAAACAAAAGCTATAAAGATAATAAAATTAGGTTTAATATTTGCTACTTCAAATATGTAGATATGTAAATGTTTTCAAAGAAAAATAGCAGAGGTTATTAATGTTTATTTTTAACCTGAATGATGTGTCAAATCATTACAGCTTTAGTCTAAACCAAGTAGGAAGTTTCTGTTTCTACTATTTAACGCTGATTGGAGTATAAGTCTGAGATCTGATTCAATGTTTCTGTCGGGGGAAGTAAGCATCTAAATAAAATAAAAAGAATGACAATTATGGTAATACAGTAAAAAGGCACCTTGTCATGGTACACTGCATTATAAGTCAGACTTTTACTATGATGGTACCAAGTTTTGCACAGATCAAAACACTCAACTGGAAGCAAAAAAACATTCAGAGATGTTTTCACCCATAGGTTTTAAACACTCCATCAAGTTAGGATCAAGGCAAAAACAAAAAGAAAAGGAAGCTAAATAAAGAAGCAAAGGAATATGATGTTAATCATCTGTGAAACTTTCATTTGCATGTAAAATCACACATCAGAAAATTGTATTTAGCGAGATATATATTGTCTGTGCACAGGTCTTGATCACGCTTAGCCATTTTATACAAAGACATAATTCTTTGTTTATCTTACCTGAACATTAACATACTGATCCCTCTGGGTTTCTCCATAATCCCTTTTGTTCCTTGTTGTCATAATTTTTTTTCTGACTCTGATGACTGTTTTTACTGTTTTCTATGTTCATTCTAACTATAAGTTTTCACCAAACAGTTTTCTTTATGCATTTCAGTTCTATCCAATTGGCAACATTAATGTGTTCCATTTGTTCAACAGTGGAAAAAAAAAAAAAAACATATTCTACACGGTTTGATGAAAGATTCTCAGTTATCAAACAGTTAAGAGAAAAACCTTTCATGATTTTCAATATATATGTATTTACCTAAAATCTAAACAAAGAACCAACTGTTATATTGTTGTGAAATCCCAAAATGTCCTGTAAATTTCAGATATCAGTTTATTTATGAAGCAGTTGTTAAGACATGTCGAGCCAAACAGCCTTTGAGGTAGGAAAAATACAGATTACTCATCCTGTTTTTAAAAGTGTCTCATTTTGGGCATGCTCTCTCT
>NW_015151142.1:262053-263625 GCF_000732505.1 Cyprinodon variegatus
CCCCCCCCCACAAAAAAAAAACATGTTCACAGGTTTTTCATCTGCACAGCAAAAGCAAAGTCACTCCTGTTCTTCTGTTTGATTATTGAGACATTAAACAGCATCTAATGGCACACATGACTGTAAATAGAAGCAAACCCATTTTAGGTTATATACACAATAAATATACTATTAAATCTGTCCAGCAGCGATTAGAAAGCCAGTGGCATAAGGCCAAAATTGTATCTGAATTTTTGGATTTCTCATTCTTAGTTTGAGGACAAAGGGGCAGCTATTGCAAACATTAAAAAAGTTGTAATTTCCAACCTGCATGAAAACAATGTAAATAATAACTATATAAATATCTGATGGTAATATGAAGTTTAAGTTCCATGTCGTGGTTGCAGTACAAGAGGCTGAAATCCTTTCTCTTAATGAAAATAATTAATAACAACAACTACTGAAAAATCTTCACTCATTTTCTTATCAAATATAGCGATGACCTTATTATAACATTGTTCTCATTATACTATGCAGATGTTCTCTCTGCACTGGTGAAAATGTATTCACTTGTCAAATCAAGACTGAAGATCATTGTATTAATCTGCAAAGGAAAATTATTCTGTACAATATAATAAGAAAAAATAAGAAAAAGATGCAGACAAAGTCAAGAAAGTAAGAATAAAATAATGGTAGGAGGGTAGGAGCAGATATATCCAATTTGCATAAAAGATAATGTGAATTAAAATTTAACTATAACAGTTGACTAAAGTATCTCAGCATACAATTAAATAAAGTGTCTTGTGTGCAAATGACTGCAATTAGGCAGGGCATTAATTAATCCCAGAAACCTTCAAGTTACTCTGCTTGCAGTTCTGCATCAGAACAAACTTCATAGTTAATACGAACTCATTATAACCAAAGAGAGCATTTACACTGCCTCCATAGCGGCAGGGCTGCAGCATGAATACCTTCCTCTACAAAAATGAATCACCATTCTTTTTTTCTGGATTCTGGAGCCTAATTAAAGTAATTTCTCACAGATTACATGAAAGTGAAGTTGAAAAAACTAGCTACCAGCCACTGCCTTCTTTCACCACTCTGGTGTGCTGTTTCCCCGGCAGGCTTCTCCAATCTCCTGCTTTGGTTCCTTAGTGGAGGGATTGGAACAGCTGGCAGCTTCTTTCCGTTTCTGGTGCTCTCTTACGGTGTTCACCTACTGATTCCCTGTTGCTGCTTTCTGAGTTCCAAAACACGTTCTCTACTTTCTCAACACTTCCTCAACCTCTGTTGTCTGGGAGAATCGGGTGAGCCCAGAACCCAGATGCCAACGGCTTTGTTTGGCTTTCAAAAGTAAGGGAAGTAACTGTGATTTGCTCTATGAATTTCTTGTCCACCATGTTTTCTGTGAAATTGTCTCCAGCCCTTCCCCGGCAAGTCAGCACTAGTTATATATGCAAAGAGGATTTGGGACACCACTACCTTCATGGGAATGTGCAAAATTTAGGGGCTTAAAAGTAGGGCTAGGGGTTGTATTGGGATTGGCTTAAGCCTGTCAAACTCAAAACCTAAGGACCCAGTTTTCTAGGCAGA
>NW_015151142.1:264040-273077 GCF_000732505.1 Cyprinodon variegatus
ACCGAAGGGAAATCTAGGACAGTGCCAGGAGTCAGTTCCAGGTTTGGTACACAGGCAGAATCCTGCAGGAGTTCTGAGACAGGTCAGGCATACAAATCAAAACAGGAACAGGCAGGCCCAGAGGTACAGAGGCAGAAAGGGTCAGGATCAGGCAATAAGAAACACTAAGATACGCGAGAGATCTCTCACCAAAGGCTTGAACAGTCTGGCACTGAAGACGGGTTGAAGAATGGTTAAATAGAAGCAGAAGCAGGTGGATCAGATGAATGGTAATGAGAATTGGGCAGAGATAGGCAGGTGAATGAAAAGACTAATCAGACCAGTCATTAGCACCAAGATTAGGACAAAGTGTGTCTCATATAATTCATCCACCATTGCTGATTTGCTTTACTGTATTGAACTTTTTTGCCTAGATGGTCAGCAGCTAATTAGAAATTGAAAGAAATAAAACTTCCTAAACTGCCTGGCTTACTAACTAAGAAATGCTTGGCCATCTTCATATTCTTTGTGGGTTTTTTTTTTATCTCTCTCTGTAAAGTCTTAGAACTCTAAGTCTTCATATGTTTTTGAAGTTAAAGTGAGAATAATGACATGACTGAGAACAAAAGGCTGTCCCCATTCTGTATCTGAAAGCCACAATTCCACCTGTTACTGAATTATTTCATATTACATTCTTTAAATTCTCTCAGATGTTTCTTGGAACAGAGCTTGTGTTTTAATGTGTAGATCAACAGAAAAATAAGGCAGGACACGAAGGGGGAAAAGCACAGTGCTGCAGTCAAGCTCATAACTTTGTCTCCACACAGAAGCAGTTAATTAAGGACCTTAGTGGCAACACATGGCTTTGAATTAATCTGCCCTCATTACTGGGAAGAAGGTTCTAAATTTATTTCCATCTTTTTTTCTTACACTCTGTTTCTTTGAGTCATTCACAAATAATCCTTGATTTTTTTCCCCCCCTCTGCAAGGGACATGGATTTGTTGCTCATCCAACCAATTTAAATTGATCACTCTTCAACGTCAAGTTGTCAGCATGCATTTTAGCTGATAGCTTTATTTGAGCTTGCCTATAAGTTGTTGTCAAAGTAGATTACCAGTAAATTGGGGTTTGGCATGTTTGTAAGTGTTGTTGGTATTGTAAAATAAAAAGATTTGTCTTTATTAGGAAAGATAAAAAACAAAATAGGTGCCAAGTCCTCCTCAATTCTTAAAAAACCCAATGATCCCTTGGTAATGCATGAAGAGCCATTTGTACATGAAAGTATGACTAGACCATGTAACATTGGTGTGTTTCTTAAAGAGAGATGTCGGCAAAAGCATTAGCTCGTCTGAAGTAATAGAAAGGTTGCAGATGAAAATGATTTTATAAAAAGTTCTAAGGGCAGACCTGCATGTGCGGAAGAGTAACTGTAATACACAGTTTAGGCCTTTTTATAGCATTATTTTGATGTTATTATTTGTGTCTGTTTCCCACTCTACCAGGATCCAATTCATGTTCATGCTTGAATTCCTCCACTCTGTTGATCACTTTCTAGAGTTTTGGAACCAAAGGAACATCCTCCATCTTTTCACTATTGTTAGTCTCCTCAATGCTCCTTGGACCTACCTCCTGTAAACAATGACTTGCTCCACGCAGCCACTTAACCCATGCTCATCTACCTGCCCGCCCCCCAATGTTTAGTGGTCCAACGCCTTCCACTACCTGAATTTAAAAAGACTTGGCACTAACTAGCTATCAAACACAATTGCCTGTCAGTCTCACTCTCTGTGGGTTTTTTATCTCCTCCCCCATCAGTCTGGACCCTAGAAGACAAACCATGCTCTAAAACTTGTTAAGCTGTTTCTCGAGATTTATGAAATAATCATGACAGAAACTTAGTTGCATTGAAGAACTTTTATCCCTTTGAATGGATCACTTACTTTTCTGGTGTGATAATGAAAATTATTCTTCAATGTTATTTTTCAACATCTTTCGATATGAAAGATTGTTGAACTGAGCAAGGACTCCTCTTATGTGGTGGTACTGTGCTGTCGTAGTTTATAACTGGTGGAGCATTTTAAGGGTTCTAATGAGAAATGTAATATAAAGATATGGCAACAGCTTAAAAACATGTAACCATCCCCCTGCGGTACTTTCCTTGTGGGGTTCTGGAAATTGATTGATTGATTAATAGTTTGGTTCATTTATTTTATTAGAATAAGCCACCAATAATATTGCAACTTCAAGGAAAAATGAAGCAAACCATTTTTTTTTTTACCAAACACCAGTTTAGATAATAATTAAGAAACTGTCCAGAGAGAGCTGCCTCACTTATCAGAATACAGAACTGACAGTGCCTCAAACACAAAGCCAACAGCCAATTAAAGGAACAATTAGTACTAAAGACACCTAGTGTTTCTAATCGGAACGACATACTGTACAAAACATAGCGCTCCCGCTGTCCTCCCTTTGTGCCAGTCAAAAGAGACGAGGACCTGGGGGGTCAGGGTGCAGCCAAGGATGTATTTTCATTGGGGGGGGGGACCAAAAAGAAAATTGTAGCTATGAAGCTGCAGGTTGATCCAACAAATACAAACTGTGATCCTATCTCAATATGGCTGATGCAATAGGCATTGATTTTTAAATCACTGTTAAAGAAAAACTGTAAATGTATTTCAATGGAAAATAATTCACCTCTAATGTCTTCCAATAAGCAGAAATTTGTGAAAACTTTTGATAGCTTGTTTCACAGCTGAAGGTGTCAGTTTGAATAAAACTGAGATAAAACAGTCCTTGCGTTATCAGATGTGAGCTGGAATGTTTCTCCAACATAAAAATTAAAACACTGTATGTGTGAAAGACAGCATTTGAAGTGTCTACAGGCTGAGCTGACAAGAGTGGATCTAGTTCAAACTGGACAGTATTATAAACAACAAGATAATTTAGGCCAAAGAAAAAAGGGCTACATGAAAAGGTGAAGGTTGACCTAGCAGAAGTATTCTAAAATTCACAGTTGATATAAATAGATGAACCATTAAGTTAACTCACACGTTGCAAATGAAATTATTCTTAAGGAACCAACTTAAGATTATGTCTTCAGTAGAGGGGCCATAATTTTAATTTAATTTTACTGGGACACTGGTCCCTGTCAAAAACTGCCAATCATAAGGATGTAGACCAGCTAAATCGAAAATTAGAAGGGAAGATCATTAAACCATAATAAGATGCACAATATAAATGCAACTTATAAGCATAAAACAGGTAAAGAATCTGTTCAAAGCCAATCAGCATGAGTGGTGCCTCAAGGGTTTCTTAAAATAGGAAACATAATCAAGACAACACAAAGATGAAGGAAAAATAAGAGAAGGGGATTATGGTTGAAAAACATTGGTTCTGTGATCTGGAGCTTGGCCACTCCCAGTTCTTTAAGTAAAGACTCAAATTTTAAAATAAACTGTAAAATGTGCTGGTAACCCATGTGAAGAGATTAAAACTGGGGTCATGTACTCTTGTTTTCTTGTGTTGGTTAAAAGCCTTGAAGCAACATTATCCTCCAACTGCAGATGAATAAGATCCTTCTTTTCCAACACATAAAAAGGCTGCTTCAATCGTCAAGGTGAGAAAAAAAAAAAGCATCAATGATCATCTCTAATTAAGCTTTTGAGACTGAATTTCAAAACTTCAAAATGTATTATCTAAGCTAAGTAGCAGAGCCCAGTATCACCCTGCATAACAGGTACTTTGAGTCTGACATGAACAGGTAAGAAAAAGTCTAAAAGATCTTCCAGAATAATAAGATGCTGAATATTTTACACTCTAAGGTGGAAAATTATTTTCAGGACAAATTTTTTTCGGAATTCTTAGTCCTTTAGTCATACAGAGATATAGGCAATGGTATCTTACATTTACTATTTAAGTGTGTATATATTTCTACTATTTTAAAATGACAACATATTTTCTAGTTACCTGGTGTAAAATGGCCTGGAATGTGGGATTGTTCATAAATTCAAATGGGTGCTCTTCATTTCTGCTTTTTTTGTGTTCTATGCAAAGCTGTGCAGTGGAAGCCTTTTTAAAATCCCCTTTGACAAAAACCACTTGTCAAATTACAAGAGACTAAAGGTCAAAACTAGGTGCCTGTTGACTTCTATAATCAAACTGCTACAGTGCTCTTCAGAAATATTCCTAACCCTTTTACATTTTGTTTTATAACCTTAAACACCCATGCTTATTAGTGTCAGTGCTCTTACTGTCTCACTTATGTCAGTGATGTCTTAAAACTACCTTTTGCTGCTGTTACATTAGAATTCTTCTAGCATGTCTCGTCCAGCTTTGCACAGAGATGGGTAGTAACTACTGTACTTACATTTACTCAGTTACATTTTGTTGGATAACTTTTAGTGATAAATGTACTTTGAGGAGTTGTTTTATTTGTCGCGAGAGTATAGCTAGTCTTACGTGAGTAAATTTCCTGGTTACTCTACCCACCATGAGTAACATGCTGGAGAAGGTTGTCAGTCATCCAAGGTTGTCATTGTCATTCCAAAAAAAATTAAAAACACTGTATACAACCTCAAACTCAACACAATTCCTGACATTTTGAATTGAAAAATCTTCCTGGATGTGAAGCAAAACGCCTTGAAACCTGGAAACCAAGTCCATTGGATTGTTTTTTATTTTTTAGGAATCACCATGAGTAACCCTCACTATTCGAGCTCAGGTGAAAATACAGTAAACAGTAGATATCGCCGCTGGAGGTTCTTTATCATTTCCTGACATAAATATTTTATGCTATTTTACTGTTTTGATTATGGAATTATTAATACTATAACCAAAGGTTAATTTATCATTTTAATTAAGGGTAACCAATAATCTGAATCTTGGCCAAATGATTATAACTGGTGATTTGCGTATTTATCAGGTGTCATTACATGAGTGAACATTTGGAATAGCTGTAAAAAACTAGCTTAACTCCAGCACAAGTAAATGTAAATAACTTTTAATCATCAATAACCACGACAACATTTTCTCCTTCTATTCAAGTTGTTATCTCAATAGGAAGCTGATTTGGCCCTTAGAGACAATCGGTTACTGCTTTAAAATAATCACAGACCACATTTTTATTAAACCTAACAATCAGTGTTCCAATATTATTCCATTTAAGAAACTACCGGAACACCACAACCTACTAAAACAAACACAGGATAAAAAGAACTAGTAAAATGATTGAAATCAATTAGTTCTTAAGGTAGAGTCAGATAATATTCAGTTAGTTTGCTTAACTTCATTAAATCACTCAGGAATGTCCATCAAATCAGTAGGACAGATTATGTAAACAGTACACCATTATAAAAGGTAAAGGTTTTTAGTTACATTCAACTTAATTAACTTTAACCCATTCAAACATTGAACAATTATCAATAAACCATAATAGATTGGAACTGATGCATAGAAATGGATTAGAACCAAGCAATGGTGTGAGCATGGGAGGCTTCTGTCAGGAGGTACCAGCAATTGGTGAAGCATTGGTTTTAGCTCAAGGGTTGTTGTTTTTGTTTTTTTTTTTTCAAAAAATGGGATTCAATCACTTCACCAGCAAAGAAGGACTGCAGCTTTGGAGTTTGCACCATGTGGAACATGATGTCTAGATGGAATGGAGAGTGTCTCCTTTCAACACTGAAAGTCCAATAGAAAACAGGCTAAAAATATCTCTGCTGGTTCCACAACAAATGCTTTACCTACTGTACATATCAGTTTTATGAGTTTTTGTTGAAAAATATATGAGCAAAAAGTATCTTTTCTGCATATGTTTTTTTTTTTCATTTTGAAAGCATATTATTTAATTTTTGGTGTTTTCTTTAGGTTATTACTCTAAAAACAGAGTTTGCTCATACCTCTTTGTCTGATTACATCTTTATAAACATTAAATTAGATGTTATGAGCTAATAATCACTAAGTACTTGACATTTTACCACGTACATTTATATTATTGTAATTTATTAGGTGACTAATTTCCTATTTTACTTGAGCAAAGACAATGTTAAAGTAGTGCTAATCTTACCTGAGTTAAATTTGTGGGTACTCTACCCACTACTGGCTCTACTTATAGGTAAATATGTTCTTCCTCATTTGTTGTGCAAAATAGCTTAACCTCACAGAATGAGACTGTCTGAAGATATCAATATTCATATTACAGCTTTTAACAATTAAAAAAGAACTATAATAGTTATGACTACATTTAATTTCCATTTGGAATGAAAGAAGTGCTTTGATTATTTTTTGGTGTGTCCTTTTCTGCCAGTATAGCTAGATGGTTGCCAAACAGATTTGCCTTCACAAGAAGACCATTATGGCTGCTGCCATAATGTTCTGCTTAAACGTGTAGATGCAACTTTATTGAAAATGAAATGAAGAAAGAGGAATTTAAAATTAAGTGGAGAGAGAAAGAGATATTGACAGAAAAGAGTACATGAGAAGAGAAAATAAAAAACTGCAAAAAATGACATTACAGAAGATATAAAGTAACTCCTAGAAATCTGCTTCCACACCTGTATGAGATGAAAATCCTTAACTCCCCACACCACAATGCTAATACTCCATGTTTTGCAGCGCAGATGTCATGTTCTGTTTGATTATAGGTTTTAGTTTCCTGACATAAACAACATTCTGCAGCAGGTGTGTCAAATTTATGTCCTCTGAGCCAGTATCTTTAAAATGTTTGTGTTCAGTGCACCTGAATCAAATTGCTAAATAGCAAGTAGATATGTTCTCCAGAGTCCTGCTAATGACTTTAACATTTGATTTTAGTGAGTTAAAGCAGACACACATGTAAAAGTTGCAGGACAGCAGCCCTTAAGGACTACAGTTTGACACGAGTGATTTAGCATGTAGACCAATGAGTTAAATTGCTCGGCGGCCTACATGCACCTCATTCTAAATGCTAGATGTATTCATTTTCTCATCCTGTTGGACTTTGTGATCTTCACTGATCAGATCAAAAACTATTTCTTTCTCATGCATATGTTATTTGCACTGTTTCTAATCTGCTCATTAATCGTCATTTGTGCATCAATACTTTCATCTGAACAGATGTTGATGACTTTTTGTACAGTTGCTTACCTGCTCTGAAAGGGTTGTTTTTTTCCATTGCACAGTTTTTCAATCTTTCTAGAAAATAACTTTTTTCTTTTCAACTTGTATGTTTCTTTTTTTCTAACTTAATACCATTTTATGAATAAACACACATTGTCTTTTTATTTCTGAGATCTGTTTTACTCTTAATTTAAACAATTGAATTAAAAGGCTTTGTTATTAGTAAGGTTTTTTTTTATTTAGCCTTGTGTGTCTACTTGTTTAGCCACCATCACTCCTGAATTTCCTCACTGTTGGACAATAAAGGTATTACTTTTATATTATATTCTACTCTTTTCTATTCTATTCTATTCTATTCTACTCTATTCTACTCTATTCTATTCTATGAATAGAATGGCAAATGGTATTTTCCATGACCTTTTTTCAGTAATGCCTTTCTTGTTCTAACTCTTCTGTAAAGACAAGCTGTGCTGTGGATGACTGCAGCTCCTCTAGTTACTGAGGGCTTTTTGACTCCTTATCTTTTAAGTTTTAGAAATGTCATAATCAGGATCATCATAGTAGCAAATACATTACTTAAAAAATGCAGTGAATGCACAAATTATTAAACCAGCACTTTCAAACAGTCAAGCTTGATGTAGTATTTTTTTCGTCTTAAAGATTCAAGATGGTCAAGCATGATCAGACCAAAGCATTTGAAATATAATGCAGACATTTATCTGCCCTGTTCTCTCTCTCAGCTCTCCCAGACAGCTACACTTTTGCCAATGTTTCTTCCAGCAAGAAGAATGTCTACCCTGCGGTTATGGAAGCTGATATGGCTCCAAAACGATTTTTATTGGTCCAATAAAGCTGTGACTTAATAAGTGTAATCTGTCCGTGTGCCCAAAGGTTAAAGCCGGGCAATATATCAGTGTCCCATTGCTATATTGCTGATCCATAATTGCCTTGCTGGTGGCTTAATTGTTGGGGTGTACATGGAGATCATTTGGAAATGATCCATCACTTAGAACTGAAATAATGAGTTTCCAATGGTTGGCCCGGCGGAAGCTGCCTCCCTTGTGCCCTACTGGTGATGTTTAAACCCCTGTGATGCACTGTGTGTGTCTGTGCAGCAGAGTTAAATAAATAATAATAATCTGTGTGCAGTGGGGAGATGTTAGATTTATTTATGTGCATGTGTGAGCATTACTCGCAGCACATTCTTTCATCAAAACACTTTTACTCCTATGTGTCCTCAAATTTTTGGCTATATTCCACCAAAATCATGCATGTATTCCTATTCATCCTTATCTATAGGAATTAATGAGCTTAAATTTCATACTCATATAGGGAATAGTTTGGTTTTCCTGAAATGTTACAAGCAGAAAATACCTTGCCTGCATCTTTTATTCCTTATTCCCACATCACTTATTGATGTACCTTGTTATTAAATTGAAAAACATGATGACATTTAAAAAAAAAAGTCAATTTTGGTGATCATATATGGATATAGATTCTTCTATTTATAAAATAACCTAACATTATCATGCAATTCCACTCACTGTTTACAGATTAGAAAGACATGGCCTCCAATTAACTAGAAAATTGATCTACTTTGTCAAATGGTTATAGATCAGTCATGGAGTACTTGCACCTCAATGTTTCATTGCTTTGTATTTCTATTTTTTAACTGAAGAAGAACCACTTCAAAGCTCTGCATCACATTTATGGTATAATGAGTTGTCTTTGAATTTTGCCATCAAAATGCTCGAATCCAAAGTATAATTTAATTGATTTGAGTTTTTAATCTAAAATCTGAAATTTTATGCAAGTTTCTATTTATTATGGTTCAGTTTACTTCTGTCACTTACACGTATAGGGTCGTAGAGGAAGCCTGTCAACTATACTCAAGAATCACTGGCAGAAAGGTAGCGACTAACTGGACAGGCTGCCATTAACACACAACAGAGGGAACAAGACTAA